>NC_069130.1:43919928-44221594 GCF_026914265.1 Mya arenaria | reverse complement strand
AATAGAACCCGAAGACAGGTTTATTACGACTGTTATTAAAGACGGATTTTTACATATACCTGTTCATGTATCACACAGAAAATTCTTAGGATTTAAATGGGATGGAGTTTATTATGTGTGGAATGTGTTAGTATTTGGTTTATGCTGTTCACCATATTTTTTCAATAAGATTTTGAGGCATGTTATAACGTATTTACGGTCTGTAGGGTTGAGAATTACAGTTTTTGTTGACGATTTTCTACTTTGTGCATCTGTGTCAAATATAACAGATCACAAAGATCAGTTACTGCATACATTAGACGAGTTAGGGTTTAAAGTGAATTTTGAGAAATCAAACCTAGTGCCAACACAGCGTATTGCATATATTGGATATACAATATGTACTGCCGACAGCAAAATAATCGTAAAAGTGCAGTTGATTCGCGTGGCCAGGCTTAAGAGGTCTATTCAGAGAGTTCTTAGTCAAGGGCTGGCAGCTGCCCGTCAGTTAGCGAAAGTATTGGGGCAGTGTGTGTCAGTTGCCTGGGCCGTCACACCTGGCAAACTTTTTCTGAGAAATTCGTATAAATTACTTAGTGCGCGTAAATCGTGGTCGGATAGCTTAATTATAACACCGGAAGTTGCAGAAGAACTACAGTGGTGGTTAAATTCAGTAGATTACTGGAACTCACGCGAGATATGTTCCGAGACAATACAGGCTCAGGTGGTCACCGATGCCAGTGGTCTAGGCTGGGGAGCAACGTACGGCAGCCATGTTGCATCGGGCGACTGGAACCGCCGCGTCTCGTATCTCACCTCGAACGAAAGAGAAATGTTGGCCATATTGATGGCCATCAAAGCCTTCGCGAAGCTGTTACGCGGGTTAGTAGTGCAAGTACTAACCGACAATATTTCTGCAATGACTTATATAAACCATATGGGGGGCCCGAGCCAAAAACTGTCAAGGCTGGCATTAGCAATTTGGGCGGAAGCGTTCGATCATGGAATCACGTTACGTTGTGCTCATATCGCAGGAGTACAGAATGGTCAAGCCGATTATTGGTCGAGAACGCCAGACAAGCACAATTGGATGTTGCATCCAGCCGTGTTCGGTTACATAGACAAATTGTACGGTCATCACACAATAGATCGGTTTGCAAATTGTCAGAACGCTCAGTTACCGAGGTTCAACAGTCGGTACTGGGATCCGTTGTCAGAAGCAGTGGACGCCCTATCGCAGGGCAAATGGGGGTGCGAAAACAACTTTGTAAACGCCCCGTTTTGTCTTATACCACAAATTTTAGACATAGTACAAACGCAAAAAGCGTATGCGACCATAATAGCTCCGCAGTGGAAGACACAAACGTGGTATCAACGGTTGGCTCGTATGTCAATTTCCCCACCTCTAAAGTTACCGATCAATGGGGGCACTTCCGGAACCGTGCCGGAACCGGAAGTGGCAAATAGTCGCCTGGAGAGTGTATGGCGGGAAGAACTTGTAGCAAAAAACTGGTCACAGTATAGTATTAGCAAGTTGAGATATAGCCTTGCTAAGGGCACTTTGCGATCATATGATAACGCACTCGAGAAATTGTTTAAGTTTTGTACTGAAACAAAGTGTGATTTCCCGCCAAATGACACATGTTATCTGGCCGATTTTTTCTGCAACATGGCTAACGCGTCGTCTCGACCTAATTCGGTCATTAGAACAAACATTGCCGCTATAGGTCACTTATATCGAGCCAAGGGGCGTGTCAATCTTGTCGAAGATTCAGACGTAAGACTTCTCGTTAGCAGACTAGTCAAATCGGGGACCAGTGAACCAATGAAGAGATCAAAGGTCATGACTATAGGGCGTTTTCACAACTTATTTTTAAGTTGGTCGGACAACAAACATTTGGATTTTAAGTATCTGAGGCTTAAAGCCATTACGTTATTAGCATTGACGTTAATGCTAAGACCATCAGACGTTGCACCTAATGGCATATTGTATTCACAAGCCGACGACGAGATAAAGTTATGTTTCAATATTAGTCAGGTTGAATTCCGTGAAACGTCTGCCAAAATAACATTTTTCGGAATCAAAAATGATACATCGCGGTCAGGATTTGAGGTCGAGTTGCCAAGGGCGAGCAACGTTAAGCTTGATTCTGTTCAGACATTACAGGACCACATTGAACGGACAGACAGGTTCCGGCTGCCAGGTGGTCCGGTATTCTTATCGCTTCGCGCGCCGTATAATGCAATTCAAGCATCGTCTGTTGCCAAGATTTTGGATGAAGCTATAAAACTGGCAGGTCTAGAGGGACAGGGTTACACGGCAAAGTCGTTTCGTCCAACGGGAGCTACTACCGCGATAGCTCAGAATATAAATCCCGAGATCGTACGTAAAGTCGGGCGATGGAAGAGTTCAGAGGTTTTCTTCGCGCATTACGTGCATTCTCAGACTCCTTCTGGCTTCACAGATGACATACTTAATCATGAGTAAATAAGTATTGGAGATTTTAGTTCATACATGGAGTTGGCACTCTGGTTTAGTACTCTTTAATTTGAGTACTTCATTCTATTTTGTGCATTTATATCATCAGTATGGCATATGTGTTTAATTTTAATGTTTAAAGTTTATTAAAATTAAGAAACAACAATGTATGTATTGTTTGTCGTAGTGACGTATATTTACCAAAATAGTAGTCACGCGACATACAATTACGTCATAATACAGTCATTTATGACGTAATAATGTTCTCATCTTGTTCAGTGGCATTTATTATGATTGTATTATGTACATATTATATGAGCTAATATAGAAGAGTGAACCTGTATGGGAGTATGGCATATGTGTTTAATTTTAATGTTTAAAGTTTATTAAAATTAAGAAACAACAATGTATGTATTGTTTGTCGTAGTGACGTATATTTACCAAAACTGTATTTTGGTAGGTATATACGAGGTCATATCATCTGTTTTACTCTGGCGCACTTTAAAAGCAGGGTTGCCCTAACTTGGGTTTCATTCTGCCTGTGCGCTAAGCCCCACTTCCTTACAAGACTGATACCCTTACTTAGGTCAAAGACGATGGGGGCGTAAATAAACATTATACAATCTGACAATAGAAGTTCTGCTATGTTACTACCAAATTTCACGAAAGTATTGTCACATAGCATTGGTGTCTTTGATGATGTGAAAAACTCTAACATTTTCCCTAAATCTGAAATTGTAACTTATATTTGGATAATACATTCAAAACTGGCAAGGTCTGAGCAGTTGACATTTTTGTAGTACATTGATGAACGGGGAAAGAGGATTCCTACGGTATACCATCAACCAATGGTATCATTTCAGGTTCAGCTGCAGGAGAAGAACGTACAAGTATTTCTTCCCTAAAGGAGACCTTAATATACTGGTAAGTAATAAACCTGGGGCGGTATTCATAAAACATCTCAAGTCATTTCTTAATTTGAGTCAATTTTCTAAAACGTTCATAGTCAAATTGAAAGAATTCAGTGTTCTTTTACATAAAAGTATGTAACTTGAATTAAAGCAATGAAAATGAAATATGTCAGATTGTATTAAGTTAATATATCATGATAAGTTTGATACTTCATTGAAGAAAATGAGGAGTAAGGAATTGACTTCAGATGCTTTATTATGATCAGCCCTGGACATTATATATAGTATATATGCATATACCGTATAGTTTGTTGTGTCATGACTGTATTTTTGTCATATTTTAAAATGACTTTGCACATGTGTTCGGAAGGTAAAGGCAATGTGTTGAGTGTAAGACCCGCATCCCTACCTCAAAGATAAAGCATGTCCGGTTAGCCATTGGTTAGTACACTCCCTTCTGACCTAGGCAATCTGGGTTGGTTTAACAGCATGTGAGTTTGATTTGTGGTTACCATGGTTACCAACCAAGTGGGTTTTCTCCAAATACTCTGTTTTACCCCTCAACAAGACCACATACTGGCACAACCTTGTGCCAACAAAATTGATTAATTTTATGTTGTAATAACTTGTAAGCTCTTGTTTAATGCAAAAATGCTTAAAAGATTTTTTGGGTAGCAAACTCCAAAGGAAACTAAGAAGATGCACTTCTACTCCCAAATAAGATGTACCATACTTAATTCAATTGTTTTAATTTACCAAAAAGTAAGAATATACATGTATACAACACCATGTTTCTTATGAAGGATAGCATGTTTAATTTGAAAGAAAGGTCCAGAAAACACTGTATTTCTACCTTATGAAATGATAGTTGATCACTGTAAATCTATAGGACTCACCAGTCATTTAATATTTGTGCGTTTTCATCTTTTAAATACACAATTACAATCTTGTTACCAGTAATATATTTTCCACAAATGCATTATATAGTAAGCAGTTAAAGGTTTATTACTTTTTAAATGTGTTTGTTATATATGTTTATGTATTGATTTTAAATACGAATATGTTTATGTATTGATACGAGTGTGACTTTAAAAACTGTTTGATTTTCATGAAAAAGTGATTTGGAGAAAAACATCATCTGAAGACTTAAAATTTCCTGATTTTATGATTTTTTTAATTCAACACAGCTCATGGAAGAAGCTGGCAAAAAATTGATTGGCGAATATGACTTCTGCAACTTCTGCAAATTCAATGTTAAAGATGGCATTACAAACTATGTTCGAAAAATCATGGAGGTTGAAGTCAAGACTCTAGATGAGACCGATGACGGATTCACAATGTGCGAACTCACGATCGTCTGGAGGGCATTCCTGTGGCATCAGATTCGCAGCATCTTCTATGTGCTGGTCCTTGTTGGCAAAGGGAAAGAATCGGTTGAAGTATGTATTTGGTTTTTGTCTAGTTATCTCCCTTGCATTGTGTTTAGTTAATAGAAAACATCTTATAATTTGCTATTTGATGTAAGCACACAAAGTAAGGTCAATACAAGTTATTATGTCACCCCCTTTTATGGGGAGACATATTGTTTTTGCCCCGTCTGTCGATCAGTCCGTCAGTCAGTCAGTCTGAACGTCACACTTCGTTTCTGCTCAATAACGATAGAACGCTTAGACCCAGGAATTTGGTATGCTAGTAGTTGGCCATGACTTGTATTGATTTTTGGTTCACTAGGTCAAAGGTCAAGGTCACCATGACCTTGATGTGAAGAATTGGTTTCCGCTCAAATACTAAAGATCCTTTGGGTCCAGGAACTTCATACTTGGAATGCTAGATGTTCATGACTAGAAGATGACCCCTATTGATTTTGAGATCAAAAGGACAAAGGTCAAGGTTATCTTCAGGCAAAAAACAATATGTTGGCAATGACCTTAAGTTGAAAATGGTTTCTGCTCAATAACTTTAGAACACTTTTCCCCAGAAGCTTAATACTTTATATACTAGTTAGTCATGTGACTCCTATTGATTTTGTGATTAGTAGGTCAAAGGTCAAGGTTGCCGTGACCTTGAGGTGAAGAAACATTTACCGCTTAGTAACAAAAGAACACTTGCACCCAAGAACTTAATACTTGGTATGCAAGTTGGTCATGTAGATGATCCCTAATGATTTGTAATGAGTAGGTCAAAGGTCAAGGTAACGATAACCTTGAGCTGAAAAATGGTTTCCGATCAATAATTGAATAACGCTTGCGCCCAGAAACTTAATACAATGCAAACTTCGTTTACATTTTCCAAGATTAATCAACAACACTTTTTTCTCTTCACTATTCAATACAGGTGAATAAACCAAGCTTCACTGTTAGTTCGTCTCCAGTCCAGAATTACTAATTTCAAGTCCATCATTTATTTTTTCTCAGCTACGACCACACAATAGGGGAGACAAAGACTTTTCAAAAGAGCAATCTCTAGTTTTAATAATTGCAATTCAATACTAGTAATTCTCCTCTAATGGTCATAGTTTATACTTTTTTAAAGGAAGGGAAATAATAAAGGTAGAAATAATTTAAATTACAAATCAATGGATGCAACAAGTTTGCCATATAGCATTTACCTTTGCAAAGTTAAGGTGTATTAAACAGGTTTTGCTTTAAATAATGGAATTCTCACAAAAAGTTTTATACTTGTTGCAATTAGGACACTTATTTTGACTTCAAAATAATTTCGAAAGAGTGATTTCGGATTTTTGATGTAAATTTTGATCAAACAAAGAAAAAACTAAAATCGAAACCAAATAATAAATTGGAAATATTGGTAATTATTTTTATAAATGATGTTCAGATTAATGGTGATTAAATGTTATCAGATTTATACAATTTAGCAATCCATGTACTAATTTTTCAGATGGTTGATGAACTTCTGAACATTGAGAAAAATCCGCTAAGCCGCAATATAACATGTCATCTGACGCGCCTTTGTGCTTGTATGACGCTGACTTTGGAGGAGAATTTGAGTGGATTTACGAAGCTGGTAAGTTAATATAACACAGATCTTATTTCACCTTATTAGTAACTTATACCGTTTATAGAATGTTTTGCAGGATACAGGATTCTCATTTTGACATGCCCACATTTAAATGAAAAAGGTTAAGGTATAGTCATGGTCTGGGTGTCGTTATTGGCATTCCCAGAGATATCTGTTGACTTGGCAATAACCAAAAATACTGTTCAAGATATCATTCAAAGGAAACTTGGTACACATGTTGCCATAGTCAAAACTCATGTGAGTTACACTTTAACAAGGCCCATAACTCAGGCTTGAGGAGTACAATCGTTTTTTGACATACTTTAATTGCAGTTTTGTTCTTGTACAATAACCTCGTAATTCTTAACTGTGATTATGTTATGTGTATGTTTGGTTATTTAGTGTTTTTGCTTTTGGCGATATTTATTACCGATAACAACTAAACACTTTCGGATGTATATATGAACTATAGGAGAAAATTGGCGGTAATTAACCAAATGCAAATAACGAGGGGAAGAAACAGCGGGCTGTTTGAATCAATGATTGATTATGACAAAATATAATTAATTGTCACCGATTTCAGACCAAACCAATCAATGTTTGATTATAATCGATCATCAGAACATCACTATTTATGAGTCAAGCATTTTTATTACTATAAGAAAATTAAAAAGTCTGTGAGTCCCAAAGCAGAGGTGAAAGTTCAATAAAGGATTTTAGTCAAAATGCATAAAATCTTATATCTGTATATAAAAGTCGAGAATGGAGACAAATGATTTTTAGCTCTACTGGTCTAAGGCCAGAAGAGCTTTTGCGATGGTAATGTGTACGTAGTATGTGAGTCCGTCCGTACGTGCGTCTGTAAACAATTTCTTGTTAACGCGATACGGTCTTCAGTTTTGATTGTATCTGGATGAAACTTGTACAGTATTTAGATATCAATAAGAGCTCGGTTCCTTTCGAAAACCAGCCATATTCGCCATGCATGCCTTGATTATGGGACTTGAAACTTTTAAAGAAATGCTCCTTTTAGTTAAGGCCTAAAAAAATATTGTTTGGTTAGGGTTACATCCTTTTCAAAAATAGGTAGGGTAGGTAGGCTTTTTAAAAAAAATAATATATTTTTATTTTTTATTAGGCTTTGTATAAGAATATCATTTTCATCATTGGAGAATGGTGTTAAAGTTATCTTCTGTATAAGCATTTAAGGTTAAACTACATATTGAAAAGCAATTTAAAAAAAAACGATTTTTTTTTATTTTTATTTTTTTTAGTTTGTCCTTCTTTTTTTTTCAAACTGACTATAAAAACGGTAGGGTTGGGAAACCCGAACCAAATGAATTTTTTTTTAGGCCTAACCTATTTTTAGCCAGGTCTGCATGAGTGATAGTACAATAGCCCTGTTGTTGGTTCTTGAAAACATTTGGACGATTGTTCAGATTGTTGTGAAAGTAAACAACGTGACTAACGATATTGTTGTTAAATTGTAGACATAAAAAGTTGATGATATCCTCATATGTATTTGAATAAGACAGGTACTGTTAAAACAGCATTTGTTACAAATACTGCAGATCACAAGTGAATTCATTTATCTTCTAGAGAAGTTAAGACTTAAAAGTTAACACTTCTGTAATTAATACTTGCTTACTTTAACAAATTTCTAAACAATCGGCCCAGTATTTTCAAAACAGTCTTAAGACTTTCCCCATTCATGTTTCAGAATGCCATGAAGACAACCTCACCTCCCTCCAGCAGCTTTGGGCTGAGCATTCCATCAAGTAAGCAAGGAGCTTGACTTGCCTTATTAGAATTTGTTTTTCACTGGCGTTTGTGCTGGTTCTAAAGCATGTAAAGTGGTGTTTAAATGATTGACAGCGGTCAATTGATTTATTTTCAACTTTATTTATTTTAGTCTTTATTTTTTACAACAGTGAAGAAAGTAATATTAAATTAAGCTTAGTCACACAGTCACACTCATGTCATGTTGCGCGAGAGTGTGGTCTTATGCTGTGGGGGAAATAGGAGAACTCAGAGAAAATGTACTTATCCATCTTGCTGACAACCCCTGGCTGATCAAACTTTTATTGATAACATCTCTTCTTATTTTTTCACAGAGCAACAATGGTGAAGAGCATGCTGAATGACCTCGAGAAAGCTAAAGTGGAAACAGGTACAGAGGTGTTCTGGTTATATTTATTTTCACACAACTTTTGGGATAGCTGAAAGCTGATGTGAGTTACCGATGTAAATCATCTCGAGTCAGTTGCCTGAGCAGAAACCAGTACTGTGTCCTTTCTAAGATGCCATTAGAATGTTCCCATGGTTTGTAAACCTGAGACCTGTTGGGTTACGGGCAGACACCTAAACCACTAGACCACTCACACCCTTAAAAAGGTCCCCTAGGTTTGGAGAGATGTTTTATGCAATCTTTAGCTTGTTTGTTGTTCGATAGAAATTGTACTGCCATTCACTAATGTTGTCCTTACTGTAGGTCTACAATACCCTATATACCAGAAACCATTCAGAATATTTACATTAAACTTGGTTAGTATTTGACAAAGCCTGTTCTAGGTATGCGCAACATTATTGATACCTAGATCTGCAATTTATGGATTATCGAAACAGAAAGTGAAATAATAATGATATGAACAGGGAAACCTAATTAATTACCATACATTACCTATTTTTATTTCAACGATATATTGAGATATGCTTATGAAATATTGTTCTAGATCTCGATGCTTTGCCAATAATAACCGTCCCCAGCAAGTGCCAATACACATATATATAGCCCTGGATTAAATCAAGAAAAACGGACAAGTCTTGGCATATTTATGTATTCCTCCTGTTTATGAACCCTATTATAAATATTCAGATATTTGACACTTATCTATGTAGTTAAAGTTGTAGTTTTACAAAAAAAATAAAAATTCAAATAATGAGTTTTAAATTATGAAAGCCTTTTTGATGAGTAAGTTTTCAAACATTCTCAGGTTTATTATAAACAAAAAGTCTCATCAAGATGGCATGATTCACTTTACATGTATTGTAAGTTACAGTTGATGTATCGGACTCTCAAATATTTGTGAGACAATATTTGGGTGATAAATGAACTAGTAAATGTGCTTCTTATTCTTTTATCTACTGTAAATTGGATTTGAACTCATCTTTCTGTCATTTTTTCAGACTGTGACCTTGCGCCCTGGTGTGATCTGAGTCCCCCTTTACTGATGCAGACTGAATGGCTCGTAGAAGACAGGAATCCTAAGGTGCTGATGGAGAGACAGGGAGGCTGTAAGTAGTCCGTACAACAGGGTTGATCAAGTTCAGGAGTAATCTGAATATATATATATATGATCAATTATGACCAAATACAATTAATTGTCACCAATTTCAGGCTCAACCAATCAATTTTTTATTATAATTTTTGATTATAATTGATCATCGGAACATCGCTGAAAATAATCAGTAGTTTGAGACTACAATAAGTATATAGAGGTCACTTTGGCAGTCTGTCAACCTTCTCTGTCTGTAGGTTAATATCATTTTAAGACTTAAACTTCTTCCTAATCTACAGTTTTTCATGGAACGACTTCACAATTGGTAGAAACCACACCCATGATGAAAAGTAGTTCCTGAAAAAGTTTTTTTGACTTTGATTAAGTCAGCTTTATAGTGTAATTGCCCTTGGAATCATCATATATCACCTATTACTTATTGTAAAACGATTGATGTTTATTAATCACAAACTATAACAAAGAATATTCATTTGCCCAGACTTGTATTTGTATTCAGATGACCTACCATTGCAGGAGTCCAAATGACTTATAGGTGCACAATATAGGTTGATGCCAATTTTTATTACAGTGACCCTTGACGAGATGATAGCATCACACGAGTCGAGAAAACAGCGATGGAGAGAAAATGCTGAAATTGAAGCGCAGGACGATAGCAGTGAAGAGGACATGACGTCACGGAAACGTCAACGGCTTGAAATTGATAAGCCTAGCCACATAGATGATAAGCCATTTGGAACATTAGATAAACCCAAGTCCGGAGAGAATAAGGATCCTCACATAATTTATGGAGAAAACAATAAAGAAGATGATGACACTGTAAGGGACATTGATGGAGAAACTACTAGTATGAAGGCTGATAAAGATATTTGCGATTCTAAAACCTCTCTTAAAGATAATGGGGAGGAAAACTTGGAGACATCAGAGAATGGTATGAAAGGAGGAGAGAAAGTGGGAAGAAGTACACAAGAAGAGATTGGGGAAAGCTCAGTTATAAGTCAAACTGGGGAATGAGTCATTTCCTTTGATAATTGTCATGAGAAATTCTCAGTCCAATGATTAATTTGAAAAATAAGACGTTAATCAGGATTTTGTTGTAGAATACACTGAAATTTATTTGCAAGGATTAATGCTATTGAGAATTTTGAAACATGGATATAATGGAATCGTGTTGAAATACAAACTGATTAAGAAAAGTTATTTCATTTTTAAATTTACTGTACATCAGGTAACGATACTGACCAATTTGACTATCAATTTGACGGAGAATATCTCACGACAAACACAGAGGTTAATAATGACACATATTACTCGATGATTTATACTGCAATAAGACATGGACTCAAGCTGCTCAAGGTAAAGGAAAGGCAAAGTGTTAGAGAAGAACCTGGATGAAGACTTTTACCAGTTGTATGGTAGAATGGTGATATTTGGTGATCATTACTCCAATGTCAAGGCAAGTTGTTGGAATTAGAGAGGAGAGCGTAGTGGAGAAGGTCAAGGTTAATGGTGTTTATGACACTGAGGTCAATGTATAGAGAAAGGGACATTGAAAAGGTCATGGCCTTAGATGAAAAACAAGGTCAATGTTGTTCATCACTCTAAGGTCAAGGTCTGTTATTCAAGTCAGAGTGGAGAGAAGGTCATGGCTTCAGAGAAAAAAAACAAGATCAAGGGTTTTCATTACGCTTAAGGTCAAGGCCAGAATTTCATGTTAGAGAGGAGAGAATAGTTGAAAAGGTCAAGGCTGTGGAAAAAAGAAACCAAACAAACAAGGTTTTTATCAGTGTAGTCATATATAATGGGTGCTATATGTTTGAGGTTCATTACCCTATGTGTGTACGGTCAAGGCCAGTAGTTTGCTTTTAACCATGTGAGTCACTGCAGTTGGACCAAAATCAAATGAATTGAACTGATATTCATCATTAATCTGTCACATAGAATTGAGTAAAGCATGTTTACCTTGTTTTCTTGTACTCTAGATATATGGAGTTATTGAGCGTATGTCAGGCTTTTTTGTGTTTGTGGTAATTTTGACCACTATTTTGGTTAAGTACTTTCTGTGTGTATTGGTTGCTGTTGATTGCCTTATTCTAGAGAAGCACTCTTTTTCAGATTTGTTAGTTCTGGTCAATTTTACAAGGCCATTATTTAATTTATTCGAAAAGCACTGATAAATTGTTTTATATTTGTGGTCTGCTGTTGCATGAAAACTAAACCCTCCCAAAATGCAACATCATTGAGGGTTACTTGCAGAAAAAGAAATAAATCCGTTTGGTCTGCTGGAACTTACAACAGCCGTGCTGGAGGTCTTCAATATGTTTTTTTTTATCATGATCATGAACTTTGTAATTTATTTTTTTTGAAAATTAATATGTAAAATGTGTGTTTTACATATTGTCTTCTGTTTTATTGGTTTGTTAACTAAATTTATATTTTATGGTATGTTGCCATGGTAATGGGATCATTGTTTACATTTTATACTTCCATTGTTGTTGAAAAAGCATTAGAATATATGAATATTTATATTTATACTCCTGCAAACAAAGTTTGAAGTCTGCATAGGGTTGGTCTGTTGGGCGGATAGTCAGTTGGCTAAATGCTGTATAGCGATATTCTCCAACAGTTTAAGAGATAATACTCTGATACTATGTACACATTCCCACCTTGATGGGTAATATTGCCTGAAGTATTTTTATTGACCTGTGGCCACCACGACTTACACGTACAGTAACATGCCCTAGAGTAGGATTTTTACACATTAGGCTACTTGAATATTGAGGTTTGTGGAGCGAACAACTCCCACAGTTTCAGAGGTATTTCTCTGGCCCAATTTTCTGGAAACTTCATAAGTCCCTTTAAACAGGATTAAGTTAAGCTGACTATTTGTTGTTTTTCAATAATTTGCGAAATATTTTCTTGTTTTTTTTTACTTTAGACAGGAATTATCTTTATGATAGCATGGACCCGTAGTAGGTACGTGATGATAATATTAATGTTCAAAACATAAACTCATGTGCCACCCCTATCAAAGATTCAGACCTATACCATGTTTGAGAGTTACATTAACTCCCATATTGGAATAGAAACAGTAGGCGGGGCTAAACAGTTCAGTATCTAATATATGGATAAATAACAATGATATTCACTTATGTAGTATCTTAGTTATTGAATGTTGCCTTGACAACATGGTACCCACTTACCTCGTATTTTGAGTACTTTTGAAATTATTTCAATAGTAATACACAGTTGTGGATGCCAGAACTATAACTTAATACAGTTTTACATAACATAGGAACCTTTTACACATGTATACAGGCTGAACATTACTTTCTCATTAAACAAAAGTGCGAAGTTCATTTATCTCTGTTTAATTACAGAGTGATGTTGTTATTTAGGTTATCGTTATTTAGTGTGTTGTGAGAGTCATGTATGATGTCTGATCTGAGACCTTACTCCGATCCTTTCTATGAAATGGTGTTCTATCTTGGTATATAGAGAATTTTACTATCAAGATATTTTTGAAATAGTCATTTTCGAAGAGCTATTCTGTATATCTTGTTGAGAGAATTTATCTCTCAAGATATTACTTTCAAAATAGTAAGAGCTATCTGCACTTCAGTTTAAGCTTTATTAAGGAGTCTAATACCATTGATGCACGTTCTTTTGTCATAAAGTAATTGATAAAGTATGTCAATGGGCTTGTTAGATTTAAATTGGCGCTTGTTAAATTGATAAAAAAATATTGGAAAAAATTATGGGGATAAAAGGTATAACGCAAGGGTTATTGGTGGCAAAACAAAACATTAATTTTTTCTCTGGTTTCAGATATCGAAAGGAAATTAAATTAAAATATATTAAGGATAAAAGGTATAACGCAAGGGTTATTGGTGGCAAAACAAAACATTAATTTTTTTTCTCTGGTTTCAGATATCGAAAGGAAATTAAATTAAAATATATTAAGTAAGATGAAATAATTCCCATGATGAAATATTTCTTTTAAGAAAAATCGGACGAATGTCACGTAACCGTCGTTACGTATCAACTTTTAAGTGTCACGTAACATAAAAGTTACGTATGAAACACTTTAAAGTAATAACAAAAATCAATAATAGAATTCAAAGTTTATTTGTATCAAAAAGTAAATACTTCATCATGGTGATCAAATGTAGATTCACTTAGATGCTGACAGTTCGTGATAGCCGCTGGCTATTAGACCAATTAGCGTGACAGTTCATGACTGTAGAATACATCTTTTTGTACATAACAAGAAATTAGATATGCATACCTGTCACAAACTAGACGAGATCAGCAGTATATATGAACGCATGTTACTCATTTAGTGAAGGTTAGGTTTTGGGCATGGACTGGACATATGGCCCGTATGATACTTTATTATATACTGATTATTATACTTAGAAAGAACGGTGAACAATAAAGACTTAGAACACTTGAACAGTTGTTGGTTGGTTACTGAACGAACTATCACGAAAGTTAAGTGAGCGTTGGCGTTACGCGACAAGAAAACAAGTAAAATAAATTACATTCTTAAGCTTTCACTGTGTAGAAAAATGGACGAATGCAAATCAAAAAGTTCTGTTTGAATTACTTACCAACGGTTTAGTTTTTAATTTTTAAATGTTTTTTTTTAGTTCGTAATATGACAGATGTCATAGATTGTATTAATATACATGGAATAAATTGTTTCAGTTTCTGTTTTTCACTACATACTTGACAAAGTATTTAGATTTTACCCACTTTTTATCACTGTTTTTCGCTTGTGTATTTATCTATCTTAGTATATTATTTACAGTAAAAATTTTTTTATCGTCTTGCTTGGTCAAAGGGTACATCTGAATGTAGATATTTTGTGTTGTGGACATGTTGCTAATGTTGAATGTTGCCATGGAGGTCTTCGTCATTCCAAATATACATTTTCAGATCACGTAGTATTAACATGTTATGTATACATTAATTAAGGTACTCAGCATGACACGGTCTCGCAGTATTCAAGTTCAGGTAAGCCATCCATCAGATAAAAAGAAATGATATAAATTAGGCTCGGTATGTAGGAATTACTCTTTTTTTCTCTTTTTAATTTTTGAGAACCAGGTTTTTGTACCTAACTGACCTATATCAGGGTATTCACTATTGTAGAAAATTTTAGAAAAACATTATCCAAATTTTAAGATGTTGACTCAGAAAATGCACATTATAAGGAATTTACCAAAAAAACATTATCGTCAAATAAATGTAGACTTGGGAGGAAGATATAGAGATGGTTGCGTTTGTGGAAACAAACATTATTAGAATAAATTAAGCCTCAAAAGTAAGACTTGTTTATAAATTAACATCGAGATAACTTCTTTTTAAATTTATATTGATGAACCATTATATTATTTTTGATGGATTGCATTTTTGAATACCAACATAATAATGCCAAATGATAAAGTATAATAAAAGGAGATATCATAAGAAAACATTAAAATGAGACAACAAAGCAATTTTATTAATTAGTTTCTGAAATATTATAATGTTTACACAAATGTTTATACAAAAAGTTTTCGATGAAAACATAAAATTTCTTTAACTTAACATTTTGTAAGTTTAAACTACATGTAACCTTTTGTTGCATTTATGTTGGATGGATTACCTTAATGAACTTTGTATGTAACATCTTGTTGATTACTGAATCTATATTATACGTTTTGAAACAGATTATAAGGTAACATGTGCCAAACATCACAGATATACTTGTATGCATCATACTTTTGCTTCAAGAAATCATTAAATTCAAACATTGCGGAATGTTGTTACAATTTATAAAATTCAGCAATTTACACTTTTCCAAAAAGTTCAACCTTATGTCATGGACAAAGGTTGACCGGCTTAGTGTTTGAGATTATATTTTGTCTATTCGCCAAGCCGCTGGTTAAACCTACTGATTCACATGATTTAAATCAATAATAATCAAACTAAATGTATGGCAGATTTGAGGAATAATATCATCCCATTGGACAAAATATAATTTCAAACACTAATTGTTTATTGTTACTTTAACATCAGTTATAAATAGATATTATATGCTGTGCGATGTGAAACTTACGGTATTTACTCAATGTGCTTTTTTTAGAGAGGTACTTTTATATGATGTTTTAGATATTTGTAGAAGTATTTTATGGATAAAAATTAACTGACAGAATTGTTGTTTGAGATTTTTCAGAAATTACCATATTCAATTATTGGTATTTATAGTCTAGTCATATAGTTTACTGTCTGTATTGTTTGATTGTTGGATATGGTGTTATGTACATATTTACATGTTTTAATATTTTAAAAAGATTGTCAAACAGAAAAGCAAAGTTATTTAGTAGAAATGTTACAGTTTCAATAAGATGTTTAAAATATATAAGTCTGGTGAAGTGTGTTTTTTACAGAGTTTTAAAATTTATCCTAGCACTGTTAACTGTATTGATTGATATTTTTAGGATTTAAAACATTCTGGTCCGTTTCCTTGGATACGTCTTGTGTTTGTCAGTAACCGATTTGATATTGAATAAAACATCAAAATATTTGTAGAGTTGAGTTTATAATTGCATGCATTTGTGGATAAGTGAAGTTCACATGTTACTTATCCAACGATACATAACATTAATCCTTATAATGAAGAAGAAGGATCTATATTTCGGGAACATGTACATTGTAAATCACTGGTTGGTGATTAAGAAACAGAATCTATAACTCTAGAACATGTACATTGTATATCACTGGTTGGTGATTAAGAAACAGACTCTATAACTCTAAAACATGTACATTGTATATCACTGGTTGGTGATTAAGAAACAGAATCTATAACTCTAGAACATGTACATTGTATATCACTGGTTGGTGATTAAGAAACAGAATCTATAACTCTAGAACATGTACATTGTATATCACTGGTTGGTGATTAAGAAGCAGATTCTATAACTCTAGAACATGTACATTGTATATCACTGGTTGATGATTAAGAAGCAGATTCTATAACTCTAGAACATGTACATTGTATATCACTGGTTGGTGATTAAGAAGCAGATTCTATAACTCTAGAACATGCACATTGTATATCACTGGTTGGTGATAAAGAAAAAGATTCTATAACTCTAGAACATGTACATTGTATATCACTGGTTGGTGATTAAGAAGCAGATTCTATAACTCTAGAACATGTACAGTGTATATCATTGGTTGATGATTAAGAAACAGATTCTATAACTCTAGAACATGTACATTGTATATCACTGGTTGGTGATTAAGAAGCAGATTCTATAACTCTACAACATGTACAGTGTATATCACTGGTTGGTGATTAAGAAACAGATTCTATAACTCTAGAACATGTACATTGTATATCACTGGTTGGTGATTAAGAAGCAGATTCTATAACTCTAGAACATGTACATTGTATAATATCACTGGTTGGTGATTAAGAAACAGATTCTATAACTCTAGAACATGTACAGTGTATATCACTGGTTGATGATTAAGAAACAGATTCTATAACTCTAGAACATGTACATTATATATCACTGGTTGATGATTAAGAAACAGATCCTATAACTCTAGAACATGTACATTGTATATCACTGGTTGGTGATTAAGAAACAGATTCTATAACTCTAGAACATGTACATTGTATATCACTGGTTGATGATTAAGAAACAGATTCTATAACTCTAGAACATGTACAGTGTATATCACTGGTTGATGATTAAGAAACAGATTCTATAAGTCTAGAACATGTACATTGTATATCACTGGTTGATGATTAAGAAACAGATTCTATAACTCTAGAAAATGTACATTATATATCACTGGTTGATGATTAAGAAACAAATTCTATAACTCTAGAACATGTACAGTGTATATCACTGGTTGATGATTAAGAAACAGATTCTATAACTCTAGAACATGTACATTGTATATCACTGGTTGATGATTAAGAAACAGATTCTATAACTCTAGAACATGTACAGTGTATATCACTGGTTGATGATTAAGAAACAGATTCTATAACTCTAGAACATGTACAGTGTATATCACTGGTTGAACACTGAAAACAGAATGTATAATTCTGGAACATGCACATTGAAAGGGGTACATTGGAGTCACCCTGTGGTCGGTTGACCGGTGGGTCGGTCCGAGGCAAACTTATGAATGGAATTTAAATAAATTTCATACAATGATAGAACATACTGAAAGGAAGTGCAGTGTGCAAGAACCATAGCTCTATTTTAGAGCTCCATTGTATTACAGAGTTGTTACCCTTAGTTACTTTTTCTTGCGTTTTAACTGTTGCAATTGAGTAATTTTACTAAGATTTATGAACGAACACCAAAAGGCAATTGGCAGGTGCTCAAATGAACAGATATCTGTCAATTCAAGCCCAAAATAGCTCAATTTCCAATAGCGTTACTGAAACTTTTCGGCTAGTTAGTTTAAATTTCACCATTTGCAGTCCGGGCATGCCAAAATATAAATAATTAACATTGACTTACAATCGAAACATTAAAGGGACTAGACACCGAATGGTCCCAAAATCGGCAAATACAGTATTTCCTCAAAACATGTCTAGAATTATCATTACAAACTATTATGAAACTTATGGTACATCATTTAACGTGATAGAAATCGTCGGTATATGTACATGTTTTGCCAGATGGGTTTATGACCTTCTTGGAAATAAATGTTCTGTTCTGTTCTATGTTTCTGTTCGTTGCTGTCTCTACTAAGTTTACCCGTTTAAAAATTGCGCATGATGGTTTCCCAGTTTATAGTGCGTTAATTTAGCATGTGAAAGTCACGTGATTAGTACAGATACATATACCGACGCTCATAGATTTACTCCGTAATGTTATTAATCTGTACGTACAAATACTTGGTTAACTGTTATGCTCTTATGTCATCTTAATAATTTAATATGGACAAAGATTATGGATTAGCTGAATTTTAATATGAATAGATCACCACACCAATCTGGGCTTAATGTGTTTGTACCTACATGCAAATTAGCGGAAAAAACTTTCTCACTGAATTCCAGATAACACCAATTTAAAAATTACTGGGATTTGCGTGGTAGACAAACTCAGTAAATTTCGATTGGAAAAATACGCAATAATGTATAATGTTAAATAATGCGTCGTTATCGATATGATACACCAGTTAGTAATATTGCGTTGTACACAACGATATCAATTTTAGTTTTTGACAATTTTCTTTTTTTTCTTGCAATGGTATCATCTGGTGTCTAGTCCCTTTAACACACGACGCTTCTGTGTCGATGTGTTACACAGACGCCACAAGTATGTAGGTCATGGACAAAAATAAAGGCCGCGGAAAACATTGCACAATCTATGCAAACCTGTACATATCTATACCTCGAATCCGTGACACGTTCAAAGCAAATCGTACATGAATCTCTCGTGTGCATAAATCAATGGTATCTCAACCTCGCACGTCCAGCACATTTAGAAAAAATGCAAAATTTGTTGCAAAGTGCTTAAAAAACCCCGAGCAAAGTTAATTACTTGGGTTGCGATCTCACTGGGTTTGTCAAAATTCTGCATGTCGGAGTTCTACTGTTTAATATTCCCTATATGCAACCCCTCTCTCTCAAACCTACACCTCGGCACGTGCATTTTATCTAACCAGATTAGGTGATAATGAAAAAGTTTGTAGTACCGTCTGTGTGTTGTTAAAAACAGAGGTTATTTTTAAACACTTCTTCACTAGTAGAACGGGCCTACAAATCGTATTTGGTCTAGCTACGCCCCTGGCCACATCTGATCTTAAACCTGCCTACGTATCAATGGTCCACATTGCATTATGCAGCTTTAAAAATTATTTCAATAAAAGATGTCTCAATGTATTTAACAAAAATATAATTGTAGGGTGTTTCAAATACATTACATATAAACGTCAACTACGCCCCGTCAGGACAGCTCTAACTCTTAATTCAAGTATCACAACAACACTAAGACGTGTTAAAATGCCATTGTATTCAAACAATGCCTTTAGCCCATTGACACATCAACTTATAGGATTGAGCGATTTATGTTAAGTCGGATAGATCACGAGTAGCCGTTTGATATGGAATTATCAACTCGCTACGCTCGCTGATAACCTATACATAGTTATAATTGCACTGTACGACCAGCCATGTACGTTAATTGGTCAACCCTGCATGTATATTGTTCAATGGAAGGCGGGAGGCGAGACATGGACCTTTCAAAGTGACGGCCATCAAACAAACTTACCTTATGCAGGTATGTTTTGTGTGTTTTCCATTCATTAGCCCGGCTGATATTAAAATGAAATGTTTTGTGGGATTTTGCCGAAACGTTTCTATTGATTTTGCATTTTTTCTTGCAATTGCTGTTAGTAAACCGTTCACATCGTCAGAACATTCTAAAAGGACATGCGGAGTAGTTTAGTACCGAGTCATCCACAATTATATATACGATCTCTATCAGTTGATTTTACTTAATATTTGCAAAGCTTGTTTCTTAAGTTCACTAATGTTGGGGGGGGGGGGGGGGGGGGTGACGCTCCACCGTGAGCTGCCATGGTACGAAATAAACAAAAACAAGAGGAAAATAAACGGAAGGGAAATATCATTTATTGAAATAACACTCTTGCTTTAATATAATTGAAAAAACGCGAGAAATTTAAAAAAAAAATATCATTAAAACTTAATGATTAAAATTATAATACTAGTAATGATGATTAGAAATAGATGCTGAATAAGGTTTTGGTGCTGATGATGCAGTTGTTGTTATTTTAAAGGATATTCCCAGGATCACAGCTATCGTATGAGGCCATGGTATAGTCGCTGCTATCTCTTCCCCGACTACCTGACGTACTCCCACGCACCTGTATTTCTTCGCACCAACTGCCGTAGACAAAACAACAACCAAACATAAGTTCCATTTCGCTTACTTCTGTGCAAAAGAACGTATTTTAAGCAAATATATATATTTTGTATTTTTAGTTTTAACGGATGTTGATGGTTTTGCACTATGAGGATGCACTTTTGTTCGAAAGCCTGTCTGGTTAAAACGATTTTTTTTCTTTATAAATAAATACTTTAAATTTAATAAACAACAACACAAAAAAAAAACATTAACACATTTTAATCTCGTAAAACAGAAGTTTTAATTATCTAAACAATCCGAATTTAAGAAAGACACGAATATCGGCATTTTCTGTTGGTTTTAGAAATTTTACAGTGAGAGTGTAAAAGGTGCCAGCATTTTCCCCAAGATTTCTTTAACCAAACCCAGGTAGCAGAAAATGTTTATCTCATTTTCGTGTGTACTAATATAAAATTATATAATATTGCACATTTGTGCAGACATTTTATGATAACGGTAGGTTGCTTCGTCTGTATTGGGATTTATGATAATATCTAGAATGGAAATAGTAAATGTCTTGACAAGTGGATAGTCTAATGAAATATGTATGTACACGCATAGTTTACATGTTTCAGCGTCTATGGTACTGGAAGTGTCCCTCCATGCAACCGGAAGTGACTGAAGTGATGCTGCGCCAGTGAGCAGCTATGGTATAAATTTAACAATACAGCTGGATTCAATAGCTGGAATATCATTGATGCAACAAAGATGTAAGATACAATTATATTCGAAGTTGATTAATATTATAATTACGATTGAATACGTGATAAAGATGACGATAACAGTGGTACCTTTGCTGCTGCTGCTGCTGCTTCTACTACTAATATTGTTGTTATTACATAGGATAATGATGGTTATCCAGATGTTAGCAGGGACATACTGTTAAACATTAATGAAAGTCTTTGATTTGGCAGAAAACATCCCCACAGACCCGTCTGCCCAACAGAGCGATTATGGAGTTTGCCAGCAAGGGAGTGATTTCTCTTTTATAGCACGATGGACGTATCGTGGCGACGCCTCATCGATGACGACACCTCACCGATGACGACACCTCACCGATAACGAAATGGGAGATACCTCACCGATGACGCAATGGGCGACTTATCACCGATGACGACACTTCACCGATGACGCTATGGGCGACACCTCACCGATGACGCTATGGGTGATACCTCACCGATGACGCAATGGGCGACACCTCATTGATGACGCTATTGGCGACACCTCAGCAAAACGCTATGGGGGATACATCACCGTTGACGCTATGGGCGACACCTCACCGATGACGTAATCGGCGACACCCCATGACGCTATAGCAAGGCCTCACTGATGACGACACCTAACCGATGACGCTATAGCAAGGCCTCACTGATGACGACACCTAACCGATGACGCTATGGCGAGGCCTCACTGATGACGACACCTCGACGATGACGACACCTCGACGATGACGCTATGGGCGACACCTCACTGATGACGACACCTCGACGATGACGCTATGGACGACGCCTCACTGATGACGACACCTGGACGATGACGACACCTCGACGATGACGACACCTCGACGATGACGTTATGGGCGACGCCTCACTGATGACGACACCTCGACGATGACGACACCTCGACGATGACGACACATCGACGATGACGCTATGGGCGACAGCTCGATGACGACACCTCGACGATGACGCTATGGGCGACACCTCGACGATGACGACACCTCGACGATGACGCTATGGGCGACGCCTCACTGATGATGACACCTCAACGATGACGACACCTCGACGATGACGCTATGGGCGACATCTCACTGATGACGATACCTCGACGATGAGTTGACGCCTCACTGATGACGACACCTCGACGATGACGCTATGGGCGACGCCTCACTGATGACGACACCTCGACGATGACGCTATTGGGGACACCTCACTGATGACGACACCTTGACGATGACGCTATGGGCGACACCTCACTGATGACGACACCTCGACCATGACGCTATGACGACACCTCGACGATGACGCTATGGGCGACGCCCCACCGATGACGATACCTCACCGATGACGCAATCTTGTTACCAGTAATTAATATTGTCCATATATGCATTATCTAAGAAGTCGTTAAAGGTGTATCACTCAAGAAGTATGCTTTTTATACACGTGTATGTATTGATATTAAATACGAGTGTCACTTTAAATTTGTTTTCAATAATAAAAAATCGGAGAATTGCTATAAGTATACATTTATAGTGAACATGTTGATGTTTCTTATTTATAAAACGGTCAAATTTAAAGAATAAAATGATATGACTAAACTGTTTTATATTAAATAATAATAATTGACATGGAACAGTGTATAAGGTTCTTGAAGAACGTCGGCTGTGTCTGCAATTTGAGTGGTTTGACGCCAGGTCAATCGTAACAACTCGGCCATCTCCGGCAAGCTACGAGATAGACATCGTAAATAGTAATAAGGTGATAGATGTGTCCGCCTTCTGGTAGTAAAATGGTCTGGTAGTAGATGTGTCCGACAGTCACCAAAATATATATTCATATAAATGCTATCAGATGCATTTCGGAGCCTGCTAAAATCTACTACCGTAAAGTGTGTATTTGTAGACAAAAACATTTTTACTGACTTTTGCTTAAATAAGAAATACTTTGCCTTGCATGATTATTTTGATATAACGTACTTCTTATGCCAACATCATGAGTGTGTTGTATGATTTTTACGTATCTTACTTCAATACCAAGTAAACATGTATTATCCAGTCTTAAATTTGACTTCTTAGTCATATAATTTTAGCTTATCATCATCTTCATCATCATCATCATCATCATCATCATCATCCCACCACCACCACCATCACCATCATCCCCAACATTACCATCATCATCATCATCATCCCACCACCACCACCATCACCATCATCCCCAACACAATCATCATCATCATCGTCGTCGTTGTAGTCGCCGTCGTCACCACCACCAGTATCATCATCATTATAATCATTATCATCATCAACACAACCACCACCAGCATCACCATCGCCGCCGCCGTCGTCATCATCATCACCATCACCATTATCATCAGCGTCACAACCACCACCACCATAATCACCATTATCACTGACGTCTACATCGTTGTCGTCGTCATTATCATCATCATCATCATTGACATCGTCGCCGTGGCGAAGTAAGTACTTTACATTTATCAAATGATATCACATTAAACTAGGAAATCTGTTAATTTATTACGGGATTCTTTTTTTAAAAAGTCGATCAAGTTGAACCGACTATTGCACGTGTTGATTACGGACTTTTGTGTTATAATTAAAAAAGAAAGTTTTCATCCAAGTTCGATATATTTAATAACACCAGCCACAACGACATTGTTGTGTACAGTTAAATCTATTTTAGGATGCATGCAAATACACAAAATAAATCAAATTAACTGAATACACATAAAAAGTAGTTGATAGTTCCTGGAAAAGTAACATATATTTCTATAAATAGAATGACACTTCCCCATTGATTGTTTCACTGTTTTTCATCAAATATGAATTCCCATAATCGATGCTAACACTTAACTTATTGTTCACATTTTGGTGAATTTGAAATGAAGCTCTCCACTCGTAATGTCAAACTTGAGAACCTTGAATGACGGCGAACTGTTCATATGTTCTCGGATGTCTTTCATCTCACTGGCAGGTTTCACCGTGCAGTACTGCATGTTGCATGTAATGGTGTGTGGTATGTTCTTCATCGTCTCTATCAGACTCCGCACCGCCCCCGCTGTCATTGTCACACGGTCAAGTGTAATATCGGTGATGGAGGCTGGGGGGAGGAGATGGAGCTTACCTAGATCTGCACAATGTATCTCAAGGCTTTGTAACTGAGGGAGACTTGGTAGTGTATCCACAAGTAACCGGACATTCTTAACGCCATATAACTCAACACGTTGTAGTTTACTCCTCCTTCGATCGTTTTTAAATAATCTAAATCTCCACCTTTGATCGTTTTTAAATAATCTAAATATGTACATTTCAACGTTCGATGATACAAACTCTAAGTGACATGTTGTAATATTTGTTGGATCAACCTGCACACGTATTGTATCGTCTCCCGCTATATACAGATATTCCAGCCTGTGACACTGGGACAGGTCATACTGCCAATAATGGTACCACAGTGTCACTGCTTTGAGGGAGTCGGAGGAGGATGTGATCACCTCCTGCACCTCTTCCCCATTAATTTGATCATTGCATCCATAGATGTATAGTGACTGAATACGTTCCTTGTTTATCATCATCAGCTTTTTTAACACTACGACATCCTCGTTTCTATAAATCCTGAAGTGTGCGAGATAGAGCGGTATGTCACCATAGTTGTTCGCCCTGGCTTCACGGTGTCCGGAGAGAATCAGGGGCTGAAGTAGTTCAGCCTCTGTACTGTAGATTGATGGTTGGTATGGTGGTCTAGAACTATTGATCCATGAAGACATTTGTACACCGAGCTCGGGCTTCATTCCACATATGAAAATAAATGTCTGAGAAACATCTCCCAAGATATTTTCCTTATTATCTTGTTCGTACTTGCTTGATAGCTGACTGAAGTCGTTTTCATTTAAACATAAATGAAGAGCCGCTAAAAACTCTTGAAGTGTTTTATGAAAGAATGAAAAGTGAGATGATTCCTCGATTAATGAGTTGGATTTCTTCTCCGTGAGTAAGCCTGACTTCAATGCAAATTCAACCTGCTCCCCTCTTAACAAATCGTCGACTGTTGTGTTGCTAAAGACAACAGACGAATCTCTGCACTCTGAAAACAAAGTTGTGTATGCCAACTTTGCCAGCGCAAGATAAACCATGGGATTTTGCATGAAGCATTTATGTTTCTTTAATACGGGTGGCAGATCGATTTCCGGAATGTTATGCCCGCTTTGCTTACAACTATGTCTACGGGACAGCATGTTTATAACGCCAGCATAAATGTCACATTTTGAATCGGTTAACGATTTGCCCTCGAACCACAGGCACACGAGCTGGGTGATACTGATAGGTGCTGACAATAATCCTTCAAGACCTTTCGCATACACCATGTCCATGAAAGCCTCCGGTGTTCGTTTATCCTTATTTCCCTCATTAAGAATGTTGATGATATTTTCCACGAGTTGCTCTGTGTCTGCTGCTCCTTCTATTTCAAGATATTTGTCGATCTTTGAATCCTGCACTCTGAACTGTGACATTCGCCAGGGACGCGTTGTCGTGAGGAGTGTGGCCTTGTTGGCCGAATTACGGAAAGGGATGACTTTTTCCTCAGTTTTGCAGGTACAGTTTACGTTTTCCGGATGGGTCCATTCGTCGAGGCCGTCAGCTATGATTAAACATGTTTCACTTTCCAGCACCGTCTGTAATAGCCGGTAACCATCATCGGCATCCTTCTCGTGGTAGATTTTACGTATAAGTTGATCCTTGATCATTTGTGCTAGATCACACGTTTTACATGAATCTCGTAGGGTGACATGGAACAAAAATGCAAACTCTTTGAAGAATTCTGGGTCGGCAAAGCTTGTTTTAATACCGACGTTTTCCTCCGCTGGTAAATATTGGTGAGTCCAATCCAGGGCACACATTACGGAGAATGTAGATTTGCCATTGCCCGGTTCTCCAACAAGGAAAACATTTCTGAGCAACTGATCTTCTTTTATGAAAACATCTGAAAATTTTGCAATTTTTTGACCGCTTTCTTGGTTGTCAATTTTGCCGATTTTTCGATGATCTTTCTCCACAATTTTCGGTGCCACGTAGAATTTTCTGAGTTTGGCGTTCTTTTCTCCGAGAATGGGAGATATCGGCATGTCGGCCAACGTGGTTCGGTAATGGTTTGCCAAACGTAGTCGTAATCCTGAAGTAAATGTAAAGATGTATCATTAAAAACATAGAAATAAGAACATATACGTTTGCATTATCACAAAACACTTGGTGAGAAAACAGGAATCAGTTTTGTGACAAGACGCTCGGTACAAAAGATAAAAATAAGCAATATCACAAGACCTTTGATGCAGACGATAAGTAATATCAACAGACGCTTGTTAAGAAGATTAGAAGCAGAATTATCAAAAGACGTCTGTTGCAAAAAATAAGTAGCAGCCTTTAACAAGAGGCCCGGGACCAAAGATAAGAAGCAGCATTATCACAAGATGCTTGTTACAGAAGATAAGTAGCAGCCTTTACCAAGACATTTGGTCCAGAAGATAAGTAACAGCATTATTACAAGACGCTTGGTACATAAGATAAGAGGCAGAATTATTACAAGACGCTTGTTACAGAAGATAAGAAGCAGCATTATCACAAGACGCTTGTTCCAGATGATAAGAAGTAGCATTATCACAAGACGCTTGTTACAGACAATAAAAAGCAGCATTGTCACAAGACGCTCAGTACAGAAGATAAGAAGTAGCATTATCACAAGACGCTTAGTACAGAAGATAAGTAGCAGCAATATCACAAGAAGCTTGTTGCAGAATATACGTAGCAGCATTATCATAAGACGATTAGAAGCAACATTATAAGTACATATCACAAGTTTCCGGTACGGATAGAAAAGTCCGACCCGGGGGCACGCGCGTAAACTGGTAACGAGGCTTGCCGAGTTACCGGCCACGCAACGTGCCCGAGGGTCGGATTTTCCTATTCGGACCGGAAAAACATGATTGATATTTTTTCTTGCACATCTAAAATTATCAAATTGTGGTAAAACTGATATAGAAAACGCACTTATGTACATTTTACGAACCAGCGCGTGCGACATCGTTTACTGACGTCATAAACCGCAATTATTTTAGTTTAGTTTAAACATATTTATTTTACAACGATTGTGAAACAAGTTATTACAACATTATATTAATCACTCTCGTTGGCACGATATTACGCGAGAGTGTGGTCTTGTGTTTTGGAGGAAACCGGAGAACCCGGAGGAAACCCACTTGTCCGGCTTGGTGACCACAAACCAAACTCACATGCGCCCAAGCCGGGAATCGAATCCGGTCGCTTAGGTGAGAAGCGAGTGCGCTAACCACTGCGCTAACCGGACAACCAATTATTTTAAAGAACTATTGATGTCAAAAAGTTACTCTGAAAATCGCGTTTTTAATGATTATTTATTTCCAATTTTAATCAAAAGTCTTGCATACTTATATATTTGATTGCGCTTTACTGAAATGGTTAAATATACTTTTCATAAACCAAACAATAAAAGAAATAAAAAGTGACACGTGGATGCGCGTGACTCATCTAACATAGGGGGTGTAAGACGGGGGTTTCCAGCACTGGTGACATAACCGGAAACACACGTCCGGTATGCAAAAATATCATATTTCTTGCATACCTAAAATTATGACTTAGTGGGAAAATTGACGTAGAAAACGTACTTTAGTACATTTCAGCAAAAAGCGCGTGCGACGTTGTGTACTGACTTCATAAAGCGCAGTCATTTTAAATCACTATCGACGTCAAAGAGTTCCTTTAAAAATCGCGATTTTACGATTATTTCTTTTCAATTTTAATTAAAAGTATTGTATACTTATATTTATGATTCCGCTTTATTGAAATTGCAAACTATACTTTTCATAAACCATACAATAAAAGAAATAAAAAAATGGCGCGTTGTTGCGCGTGACTCATCTTACCTGGGGGGTGTAAGATGAGTTTTTCCAGCACCGGTCACATGACCGGAAACACACGTCCGGATAGAAAAAAACCCGACTCGATGGCACCTGCGTTGCCAGGTAACGAAGCTTGCCGAATTACCGGCTGCGCAGCATGCCCGAGAGTCGGATTTTTCGATCTGGAACCGAGGAACCGACACATATGATAGACATTTTTCTAGCATACCTTGAATTACAATATTTTGTGAAAAAATACATGAAAAAGCGCATGTTTGTACATTTTACCAAAAAGGGCGTGCGATGATGTTTACTCACGGCATGACGCGCAGTAAGTTTTATTCACGGCATACGTCAAGAAGTTTCTGAGTATCACGTCTTTTAAGGGTTACTTTTTGTTTTGAAGGCATATTTTAGTAAAGTTTATGTTTATCGCACTCATCTATTGAAATCTCATAATTATAGTTACATAACGAGTATAATAAAAGAAATAGAAAGTATTACGTCACAGCGCGTGACTCATCTGGCATGGCAGGGGTGCCAGATGGAATTTTCTTGCATACCGGACGTGTGTTTCCGGTCCCCATGTAAGAGGAGTCACGCGCAACAACGCGCCACTTCTTATTTCTTTTCTTGTATGGAATATGAAAAGTAAATTATGCCATTTCAATAAAGCGCAATTAAATATGTAAGTATTCGCGCGCTTTGGTGAAATGCACAAAAGTGCGTTTTCTACGTCAATTTTTCCACAAACTGATAATTTAAGATATGCAAAAAAAAATAATCATGTGTTTCCGGTCCGGATCGAAAATTCCGACCCTCGGGCACGCTGCGTGTCCGATAACTCGGAAAGCCTCGTTACCGCGTTTACGCGCGTGCCGTCGGGTCGGATTTTTCTATCCGTACCGGAAACACATGATACTTATATTCCAGCACGGCTGACGTCACCGGAAATGCCTATCAGGTGTGCTAGAAATGCAGAGTTTCAACACAATCTTATCTTTCTTAACGAAAGTTAGTGGGCGGAAACCATTTTTCTTTCTTAGAAACAGTGACCTACACCCTACTACTCATCACAGCCCCAAGCTAGCTTTTTACATAAGCCGCCATACACACAGTTTCGTCCATATCCATATACGTCAATTTGATCAAAAGCGTCTCTTACCTTCCTTCAATATCTCCCCTTCGTTCTCAGCACTGATCTTGAAATCGTCTGTTTGCAGCTGTCAACAAAACAGATCAAGACATTAAGCATCCAATAATTCAAAGGCTATTTTACAAAATAATATAAACTATAAACTTATATTATAAAGACAAATTTGAACAGAAAACAGTTTTACTACATCAGAAAGTGTATGTACGTTGTCATAAAGGTGACATGTGTAAATAAAACAATTTTTTATCTCGGGATCTCAACTAAATTACTCGTTCCCACGACTTGCATGTTGTTGCCACGACTTAATAATTTCGAGGCCACCACTTCGTACGTTTAAGACGTGGGAGGGTTCAGATCAGTTGACGATTTGTGTCATGGGTCTGTCAAGGGTCGTGACCCATCGGTACGCAACCTTGGTTTGGCCTCGCTTCTAATAAGGTCAAATAGGGACTCCCACCTACACTTAAGTCCGTTGGTCTGATTAGATGCAAGGTCAAATAGGGTCCCCGACCATCACTTAATTCCGGTGATCTACTAGTAATTAGGTACATGGTCAATTAGGGATTCCCACCTATACTAAAGTCATGTGATCTAATTAGATACATGGTCAAATACGGACCCCCACCTAAACTTAAGTCCGGTGATCTAATTACGTGCAAGGTCAAATACGGACCCCACCTACACTAAAGTCCCGTGATCTAATCAGGTGCAAGGTCAAATACGGACCCGCACCTACACTAAAGTCAGTTGATCTAATTAGGTGCACAGTCAAATAGGGACCCCCACCTACACTAAAGTCCGGTGATCTAATCAGGTGCAAGGTCAAATACGGACCCCCACCTACACTAAAGTCCCGTGATCTAATCAGGTGCAAGGTCAAATACGGACCCGCACCTACACTAAAGTCAGTTGATCTAATTAGGTGCACAGTCAAATAGGGACCCCCATCTTCACTGAAGTCCGCAGTGTTCGAAATTCGCGGTAGCCCGATAGTCCGAGGCTACCAAATTTCAGCTGGGGCTAACGATTTTCCACAGAAACTAGCCCGACCGGGCTACCGTTTTTTCCTTATGTGAGTTAAAAAAGACCATGCCAATTAAATGCGTAACACATCGTTTTTTTGTTGTTGTTTTTTCGCCATGCCTTATTATTTAAGAATGCGTCCTTTAAGGCGACTGGAGCGACTAAGTCGCCTTGACAACGGCGAAGTCGGATTCGCCGGAATTTATGATGATCAAAAAGCTAAATGCTCTGCGATTCAGGGCTCAAGCCATGTGCTGAATGTTTGTTTATTTAATCAATGAATATAAACACATGTAAAAATTAATAATGCCCGAAGTGACAAGTAATTATCGATCAGTTTTTAACCAGTAACTGTGTCTGTTAGCAGCAGTCAAACTCTATGACGTCAATAACTCCGCCCATTAATGTATGTAAATTAACGGATGACATCGGCAGTTTTCGACAACTACGATGGCTATGAAAATCAACAATGCCAAAATAGAAATATCAACATTGATATTTTATTTATTTTGTTTAAATATATTTTATTTATTAGCTAAAATAAAAAGAAAGATATTTAAGTTTCTAATGCGAACAGAAATAAATCATTCTACAAGCATCGTCTTAAATGCGCAGGAAACAGGTGCCCGTTTACTTCATGACAAATTTAATCAAAGTGAAAGGAGAACTGTCGGATATAGTTAAATCGTTGTCAGTGTACAGTATAGTAAGGTTCTATTTTATACCTTTGAATTGCTTTGCCATTTATTTTAAAGAACAATTATAGTAATATTGGCAATATAAACATCGATATATTTTTGTTGTTTCTTCCGAAACTTGAAAGTGAAACTGAAAGTTGAAAAGAGAAAAATGTCATTGCACAATCGCTGGGGCATATCGGATTTGACAAGGATGCATTGGATAACAGAACTAAAAGTACATAATTCTTTCCATTGAATAAATGATATGTCCAGAAAACATGTTTCTCTTTTTATTACCTTTTTGAAAACTTTATTATGCATCAGTCAATTGTAACCACGGCCCCCCCAGGTCCGGGAAATAGCGGGGACTTTGACTTTCGGTCCAGCCAAGCCCAGGTAAACCCCCCGAACTGATAAGTAAAATCCCCGCCAAATGCCCCCGCACCCCAGAGACCCTAAGTAAGGCACATTCCCCGCTATATTTGGCGCGAATACAAAACCACCGCATTCACCCGGCACTGCGGGGCCACCGGGAAGTTAAAAACACGGCCCATTTCCCCGGTATAACCCCGGACCTTGGGGGGCCGTGGTTACAATTGACTGGTGCATTAGTTATGCTACGTTTACACTATGTTTCCGGTGGCCACGGCAGCCCCGTTTGCCCGAAACGTATTGCGCCGTGGGATTTTGGCCATTTTTGTCGCCATAAACAATTTTTGTTAGGTTGTGCTAAGTTTCCTCACGTTTTATCGTGGTAACCGTGACAAGCCGTAGGGGCGAAAAAGTGGTTCGTCCAAGGTGCACTTAGGTCCGGGCGCGGTTTACCAGGGATGCATGTACGTTGCGTCCCGGTCTGATACGTTCTGATAGGATCCCTCACGTTGTTCACGTCTTGATCAAGGTCTGATGCGTTTTCCACGTTTTGTCAAGGCCTCCTATGCATCGAACGCGAACACCGCAGAGCTTTGGATTACGTTTGTGTCCACGGTATAAAGAAAATCCCCCAGGCAACAGCAATTACTGTATCAGAATACTTCGACAAGTAAACATGAATTCCCAAGATGAAAACGATTTTGTGTTTTCACCGCAAATGAAACGTAACGAAACGGCTATCGTCCACCTTGGCTTGCCGTGAAAACCGTGACAAAACGAAGCACGACGTAACAAAACTAGAAAGGAACTTCAGATGCCGGGGATTACATATTATTCCCGCCCCCCTACGGACGATTTATAAGTTGTGTAACGGCCTATTACGTACTGTCACGTGTCATTGCGTTTACCCCGTTTTACTACGACCTACTACGTTTCTCATCCACACCGTGGCTGCCGTGGCAATTTTTTTGACAGTTTGAAATTCTGGCCCGGCATGCACGACAATAACGGTCTGTCACGTTTGCATATCCCGTTCCCCCCGCGCTGTCTCATGTTTATCCCGTTTTCTCCACGGTTGTCTGAAACGGGGCTGCCGTGGCCACCGGGAACATAGTGTAAACGTAGCATAACTGAACTTTTGATGACTACACTATTATATGTATGACTATAATTTATTATTGACGCATTGTTCAGATTGGGGAACATTTATTGAAACTGTATGGGCGTGCTTGATTAGATGATCAGAATCGTTGTGGAATCATATTCAAACTTCCAAAAATTATTCCGATCGAGTGATACTTTATAGTGTTTAAGTTTGGGCTAGTGAAATTGGTTTCGGGCTAGTAAAATTTCCTATCTGGTAGCCCGAATGGGCTAGTAGATTCAAATCCGAATTTCGTACACTGTAAGTCCGGTGATCTAATTAGGCGCACGGTCAAATAGGGGCCCTCACGTACACAAAAGTCCGGTGATCTAATTAGGTGAAAGGTCAAATACGGGCCCTCACGTACACGAAAGTCCGGTGATCTAATTAGGCGCACGGTCAAATAGGGGCCCTCACGTACACGAAAGTCCGGTGATCTTATAAGGGTACACGGTCAAATACGGGCCCTCACGTACAAGAAAGTCCGGTGATCTAATTAGGCGCACGGTCAAATAGGGGCCCTCACGTACAAGAAAGTCCGGTGATCTAATTAGGCGCACGGTCAAATAGGGGCCCTCACGTACAAGAAAGTCCGGTGATCTCATTAGGTGCAAGGTCAAGTAGGGGCCCTCACGTACACGAAAGTCCGGTGATCTAATTAGGCACACGGTCAAATAGGGGCCCTCACGTACACGAAAGTCCGGTGATCTAATAAGGTGCAAGGCCATATAAGGGACGCCCACTTACACTTAAGTCCGGTGATCTAAATAAGTGCAAGGTAAAATGAGGACCCGCACCTACACTAAAGTCCGGTGATCTAAATAAGTGCAAGGTAAAATAAGGACCCGCACCTTCACTAAAGTCCGGTGATCTAATTAGGTGAAATGTCAAATAGGTACGCCCACTTACACTAAAGTCCGCTGATCTAATTAAGTGCAAGGTAAAATAGGGACCCGCACCTACTTCCAGTGTTTACCTGTCGCAATGTCCTGTGAAGGAAAAAATGTTTTCGCTTTGTCTGTAGGTGGATCAAATAGGGCCCTGACCTACACTAAAGTTTGTTGATCTAATTAAGTGGAAGGTCAAATAGGGACCCCCACCTACAGTAAAGTCCGTTAATATTATTAAGTGCAAGGTCGAATAGGGGCCCCACCTACACTTCAGTCCGTTGATCTGATTAGGTGCACAGTCAAATAGGGAACCCCACCTACACTAAAGTCCGGTGACCTAATTAAGTGGAAGGTCAAATAGGGCCCCCACCCATACTAAAGTCCGGTGATCTGATCAAGTGAGTGGTCAAATAGGAACCCCCCCCCCGCCTACAGTAAAGTCCGTTGATATAATTAAGTGCAAGGTCGAATAGAGGCCCCCACCTACACTAAAGTCCGTTGATCTGATTAGGTGCATGGTCAAGTAGGGCCTAAAGTCCGGTGACGAGGTCAAACCATACTATTCTAAATTGTATTCAATAAACGCATACCTGATCCGCACTAAAAGGTAGTCCACTCGATATAATTCCCAATCGCTCCTCTTAACACAAGAGTACAGAAATATCTTTGCACGAGTATCGAATCTGATATAAAACAAGAGCTGTCACAGAGACAGCGCGCTCGACTATTCCGCCGCTTTTCAGTGTAAGGATTGAAAAGTTTTGGCGAAACATGCATGGATCACTGTTAGATTAGATTTCAATGCAATACATGATGTGCGGAGATATTAACATCAATGTGGTTACATGCAAAATTTTAACCAGAATTTTTAAGTGTAATAATAAAGGGCCATTATTTGCAAAACACAGTTATCTAACTTGATTATTCAATTAGGTTGGGTGGTTGAATACCATTGTATAAAGTCTCAATGCGATACATTAAGTAGTTGCTAAGATATTATCCTACGTCACAAAGGATAATATCTCAGCAACTACTATGTGTGCTAAGGCCTAAAAAAAATTGTTTGGTTAGGGTTACATCCTCTTCAAAAATAGGTAGGGTAGGTAGGCTTTTTACTTTTTTTATTTTATTTTTTTATTAGACTTTATATAAGAATGTCATTTTCATCATTGGAGAATGGTGTTAAAGTTGTCGTCTATATAAGCATCTAAGGTTTTAAACTACATATTCAAAAGCACCAAAAAAAAGATTTTTTTTTTCAAGTTTTTCATTTTTTTTTCCAACCGACTATAAAAACGGTAGGGTCGGCGCCTATTCCGTAGGTAGGGTCGGGTAACCCGAACCAAATGTATTTTTTTTAGGCCTAACAAGACCTTAACCAGAATTTCTAAGAAGCATAATAAAGGGGCAAAAATTATATAATATGAAAGATAGAGTTATCTTACTTGATTAAATAAGAAGGTTAAATGGTTGGGAGCCTGTGTGTAAAGTTTCAATGCAATACATGATGTATTTGCTGAAGCATTGACTTAAAAGTGGTTACATGCAAAACCTTAACCAGAATTTCTATGTTGATTAAAAAGGGGCCATTATTTGAATTTAATGCAAACTAGAGTTATCTTACTTGGTTATTTAAGTAGATTGGATGGTTGAGTACCATTTTATAAAGTCTCAATGCAATACATCAAGTAGTTGCTGAGATATGTGTGCTTACATGCAAAACCTTAACCAGTATTTCTGAGTCGAATAATTAAGGGCAATTATATGCATTAAATGCAAACTAGAGTTATCTAATTTCGTAAATCAAGTAGCTTGGATGGTTGAGTACCATTGTATCAAGTCTCAATGCAATACCTCAAGCAGTTGCTGAGATATTAACCTATGTGTGCTTGCACGCAAAACCTTAACCAGAATTTCTAAGTCAAATAATAAAGGCCTATTATTTGCATTAAATGCAAACTAGAGTTATCTAACTTCATAAATTAAGTAGGTTGGATGGTTGAGTACCATTGTATCAAGTCTCAATGCAATACCTCAAGTAGTTGCTGAGATATTAACCTATATGTGCTTGCACGCAAAACCTTAACCAGAATTTCTAAGTCAAATAATAAAGGCCTATTATTGGCATTAAATGCAAAGTAGAGTTATCAAACTTGGTTAATTAAGTAGGTTGGATGGTTGAGTACCATTGTATTAAGTCTCAATGCAATACCTCAAGTAGTTGCTGAGATATTAACCTATGTGTGCTTGCACGCAAAACCTTAACCAGAATTTCTAAGTCAAATAATAAAGGCCTATTATTTGCATTAAATGCAAACTAGAGTTATCTTACTTGGTTAATTGAGTAGGTTGGATGGTTGAGTACCATTGTATCAAGTCTCAATGCAATACCTCAAGTAGTTGCTGAGATATTAACCTATGTGTGCTTGCACGCAAAACCTTAACCAGTATTTCTAAGTCAAATAATAAAGGCGTATTGTTGGCTTTAAATGCAAAGTAGAGTTATCAAACTTGGTTAATTAAGTAAGTTGGATGGTTGAGTACCATTGTATAAAGTCTCAATGCAATACCTGAAGTAGTTGCTGAGATATTAACCTATGTGTGCTTGCACGCAAAACCTTAACCAAGGGGTGACGCAGACGCTTGGGTGAGTAGTATAGCTCTCCTTATTCTTCGAATAGTCGAGCTAAAAAGGACACTTGCAATCATACCTTTTTTCAGCTGTTTCACGGCCGCGCACCCTCGAGTCTGTATAATAGTTTCGTTATGTCCTCTAGTATCTATATAAGTTCATACCTGTTGAAGCATTTCTACGGTTTTATGTGATTAGTTCAGTTGTGGTTTTTATCATGTACAAGCATACCTATTTAATCTGTTTCATGGGATATTGTGCCTTGAGTCGGAATACTAGTTCAGTTGTGTCATCTATCATGGAAAGCCATACCTTTTTATTCTGTTCCACGGCGTGTCGTACCTAGGGCCAGTATGCTAGTTCAGTTGTGTCATCTATCATGGAAAGCCATACCTTTTTATTCTGTTCCACGGCGTGTCGTACCTAGGGCCAGTATGCTAGTTCAGATGTGTCATCTATCATGGAAAGCCATACCTTTTTATTCTGTTCCACGGCGTGTCGTACCTAGGGCCAGTATGCTAGTTCAGTTGTGTCATCTATCATGGAAAGCCATACCTTTTTATTCTGTTCCACGGCGTGTCGTACCTAGGGCCAGTATGCTAGTTCAGTTGTGTCATCTATCATGGAAAGCCATACCTGCTTAATCTGTTTCGCGGCTTGTTGTGCCTGGGGACAGTATGCTAGTTCAATTTTGCCATCTCTCTTGTAAAATCATACCTGTATAATATGTTTAGTCCGCTATCATGTAAATTCATACCTTCTTAAGCTGTTCCACAGCGTTTTGTGCTTCGGGTCTGTTTGCTAGTTCAGTCTTATCCTCCAGCAGGGTGCGGAGCTTGAACAGGAAGTCCACTAGTTCTGTGTCCTTGACCCTCTGGTCATGGGAATGGCGTACGCGTCGACCAATGTCCCGAACCTTAAATGTTATGTTTGAAATAAGTATTGTCTAACATATAGCTTGTTGTTGTGGTGAACATGGCCCAAATGGAAATGCATACTATCATGCAATATGTAGTAACTAAACTATATATGCACTTTTAAGACTTCTTGGTTGTTTGGATTAGAGTAACGAATGTACAAAATAATCAGAGCAACTTCAAGTGAATACTGAAACATTCTACACTTATTATGAACATTCTTAAAAGCTGAACTCTCACAGATTGACCGTTTAGGCCACGTTTTTATGTTTTGTCTGGGAATGAGCCAATGTTTGTGTTAATGTCTGGAAACCAGTGATATAATGATAATACAGTGAGATGGAAACCAGTGATATAATGATAATACAGTGAGATGTTGTATGGAAAAAAGCGTTAGTAAAAAATTAGTTTCTCGGCAGTTCTTAAGTAAGTTGTCTTATATGATTGAATTAAATGTATTGATGTGCGAAATCAGCTGAATTTGAGATAAAAATATAATAAACGTCAAAACTGTCAATCTGTGAGAGTGCAGCTTTAAAAAGTCAACGGAATCATATAATATGATCATAGTGTGATTAATATGTTTACCTCTGTTAATAAATTTTGCTGTGTCGCAACGTTAAACGACAGTTTGGTTTTGAAATCCTCGCAATTTATCATGACGCTGATCACTCCGTTAAAGTCAGTGTCTTTGATGGAGGACACGGTCTTGTAGCCATCAGGAGGCAGGAAACACTTGCCTATCTCCCAGGGAATGGTGCTCCATTTGTCGGCATTCGTATTCTTCCATGATGGTCCCGAAAACCTGTGATGTTTGACTATTTCATCACGGACGCCTTCACAAATCCCATTTGGACAAGGAGCGTACAGTTTTTGAGGATGAAATCTACAGTTTCTAGTACTGGTGCATATCCCACGAGTTGGGCACTTCAACACGTTTTCTGTGAAACAATGTGCGCATGTTGCCCCGGATGGAAGACCCTTGGATGTTCTAGCGGTGCTATAGATGTCCTGGTGAACGCATGTCAGTACATCCTCCAGAAAATCTTGTAATCCGTCCTTGGTGATGTTGAGGGCGAAGGCGGCCTTTACCCAGTTCTGGGCTTCCTTCTTCTTTAATAATTCTCTATATGAGGCCATTGTTTTGCCATTAGATCTTATTCAATACCTGGTAAAAGAAACAAGTCACTGAGTATTACTTACATTACAAAAGTCCCCTTCGGATTCTTAAATTGAAATTACCAGCATTAAAATAAGAGCTGCACTATCACAAATTTACTGTTTGCCAACTTATTTATTATTGTCTAGGAATGAGCCATGTTTTTGCATAAATATCTGCAAACTAGTGGTATTAGACTGCTGATTATGATAAAAGATCAGATCGCAGATTTTCATATTTCCATCGAAAATTTATCTTTTATGGCTAAAAGAGTTACTAACGGTTTAAGAAATACACATTTTTTTAACTAAACTAAATCTGCTATCTGATTTTTGTCAGCAGTCGTATATCATTGGTTTCCATTCATTTTGATATAAATTGGGTCGTTCCAAGACAAATTTTTTTTTTTTAAAGTTCTCAAAACGTTCAATCTGTGAGAGTGCATCTTTAAGAAAATGTTGAAATAGCCACCACATTTTTTCACGACGTAAGGCCAAATAAAAAAAATGTCTTGTTTCTGGTCACCCGACCGACCCTACTTTTTACCCCCGACCGTTTTTTTTTTATAGCGTAAAGACCGTTTTTTATAATTAGCGTAAAGTGAGCCGGGATTCCCGGTCCCGGCGCCGAAGAGTAAACCGCGCTATCCGACAGTAATATTATATTCGTGACGTGTTTTTTATACGGCCGTGTCGAAGATGGCTGGCCCTGCGCAGACGACGTCTGTTACGCATTTGATAGCCATAAAACTAGACAAATGTTCGCACTTCGACGGTTGTAGTGTCATTAAAGTTGCCCATTCGCAAACAACAATAAAAAGTCTTTTCATCGATTTACATGGCGAGCGAGAAAAAGTCCGACTTGAAGCTAAATGTTCGGTAAGTTGTATGGTTGTTTAGATATCGTAAAAGGGCCATCGTAAAACAAATAATGCCTCGACCGAGAATGACAGTTTTGGCACCGACATTTTCGTAATTCAAAGACTATCTATACACATATACAAGGTTTATTTGAATCGGACGAATTAAGGCAAAATAATGCCGACGAAGCGTGAATCATTATGCTGAGTGAATGGATTTAAATACTTCGTCTCTCTCAAATACCGAACGTCATATTAAAACGTTTCATTTTTGGACCTTCGTTTTTAATGTTTTAAAGGATTAAAATTAATTTTCTGTATGAAGAACCATTGACATTACACTTAGTTAGGTGCCCGATACTATAATTAAAGCAGATAGAAGAATGAAGGGGCGATCTCTTATCTGGGTTATTTGATCAGTTTGCTTTTAATAAATAAAGTAGGAACTGTGGTCATTTAGATAAAAAGAGCTCCAGATATAAAACATATTTTGTGTTTTCATGATAAATATTTTCTTTGTGTATCCATCAAATCCTATCTTGTAACACCCAGCTTTTTGAGGCAATACTAGTCCTGCTCACATAGAAGATAGGGTTTGCTGGATAAATATAAAAGAGATTTATGTGAAGCTCTGCATATATTTATTTTTTTACAGACCGATGTACGGCCAGATTCTGAATTATTCGAGATTGATCCAGAACTAACAATTGGTGACCTATACTATTTCATTCCAAAGGTTTGAATAAAAAAATAAAAATAAAAAAACACCTACCTACCGACCCTGTTTTTTTTTTAGGCATGTGACCAGAAACAAGACATTTTTTTTTTTGGCCTAAATTATTTTTTTTTTATTGGCCTGCATAATATCCCTATTGCCCTCTATCCACATATTACATTACATGAACCAAGTTTTAATACTTCATTATACAGGGCAAAGATCCAGTTAAGAGATAGAGGATATTTGTTTATTTCAGTGTAAGGTCGTATTTTATTTCACGAGTGTCATAGAAATGTAGTTTTTTTATGATCACGAGTGAAATTAAATATGATCTTACACTGAAATAAACAAATTTTCTGTTTCTTTTATGCTTATTTTCGGAGTTTTATTTGTTTTTTATTTATTTCTTAATTACCCCCTTTTTTGAAAAGGGTGGGCTTTACGCCATTACCCGTGGGGCACCCCTCATGCATAATTATAGCTGTCAACATTTCTACTTTCGGTTTGCTGAGAAATAGTTCTCTGCTATTAATTCTTAATATTCGCTCGTTTTTTTATTGCAAAGCTTTATGAACAGTAAACAATGAAGTATTATTAGTGCACATATGTTCCAAAAAATAATGAAAACACTTTTTATTTTAAGATGGGCATGAATACATAACCAAATTACTACGCCGCTATTTAAGGAATGACGTCACCATTACGTCATATGTACTTTTGTTGTGTGGAAAATTCTCAATAAAAAAAAAAAGTTGTTATGATTGATAGACATTTTTTCACATGCTCAATACACTGTAAATCAAAACTGTCATTATTCCTGAAACTTTTATACCTTAAGTATGATATCTATTCTTGCTTGATTTATCATTTAGAGCAGGGATTAAAGCATAAACTGCTGCCCTATAGTTGAAAGGTCATTTTGGAAGATCTGTCATGGCGGACGGTGCAATTTTTAGAGTTTGTTTTTCAAGTGGAGTGATTTTTCTTAGGAATAACTTGACCCCCCTTTTTATTGGCTTAAAAGGTAATTTAAAGTTTGTACTTTAAGAATATATGTGGTTATCATAGCCTGCATTCGTTCGAAATGCCTTTAAATGTTGTCTAAAAATTATAATTTTACATTGAATTATATAGGGAATAACAATGGTGGTATGTAACCTTTAAAGAATGAAAATTTGGAAGGTCAAATGTGTTAGCAAAACAAATGTGGATACTCATTGGATTTTAACCATTCTTCTTAGTTTAAGACAGCATGTACGCGTGTTTTTATAGTAAGTTAATATTCAGTCATCTTACTGTCAGAGACCAGTCTGTTTCGCTTTAAATAAAAGGTTTGTTTTCCAGATAAAGAGTAAATGCCAAGCTAGTTTGTTGACACATTTTGAGGTGTGGGTGGGGTAAAAAAATCTCGGATCTATCTGTAAATTGTTGTGTGAATTCTCCATGAAGCTCATTTTACGCACTAGAAAGGTTAACAGTTCAAAATACATGTACATTTGAACGATGATATAAAATTTTATTTATGTTCGAACAGTTGTTTTTGTCTGTAATTTGTTTGGTATGAAAGCAAATGTTCGAACATTCAGCTTCAAAGATCAGTAAAATGTTTGATAAATGGGATAACCGGTTTTAAATGGTAAGTTGTTAATTTTCAATTATATAATTATTTAAATTTATAAAACATTTCTTTATTTTTTTTTTAACATTTTTGACATAATTTACTGAAGTCCAGTGTTCTGTTTTGATCAAGGCAAGTAATTTATAAGTAGTTCTGAAAGTTGATATTTTCACTTCTTATTTTGCAGTGAAAATATCAAATTGATATTTTCACTGTTGTTATTTCACTGTTAAAACCCCATATTTCATCGTAAAGCATGAAAGAAATTGGTGTATTCACTGCTTTACCCAGGGTTCGAATTTAGACTCGCATACTCGCAAAATGCGAGCGACATTTACAAATTGCGAGTGACTTTTATTCAAGCTCGCAAAATTCTGCGAGTGGCTTTTTCTAGACCACAAATTGTTAAAAGGAAAGTAGAATAAACATGAACTTAACTCCGCTACGTAGTCGAGTGTAAACAGCCTATAAGTGGCATGTTTACACTACCAGTATAAAGAAGACAGTACGGAGTCACGCTCTAGTAAGTTTCCAAAAATAGAACAAATACGGAAAAGGCAGAGTTTTATCTCGAATCTTTCCGGGATGCTCCGTGGCGTGCATTATACAAAGTGAATACGAATGACGTAATCACCTAGCTCAATCATTGGCTAAATTTAGCGCTTTCGCGCACTGTCCTTTTAATATATTTTCGCCCAACTGTCAAAATGAATAGACTTCGTCGATCGATATATTTCATGGTCCAAAGTATCCACGCTACATTTACTGTTGCTTTTATTATTTCAAATTTATATTGTTATTGATTTTAATACTTACAGACTTAATGAAATCTGTAGCGTGCTTGTCGAATGGGTATTAAATTACCCGATGGCAAGGTTAAATATACAAAGTGAACAATGTCAAATTATTGGACAGCTTTGTTATCAAAAAGCTGCCAGCATCAGATGAGTCTTTCCGTACCCACCAAATAGAATAAGTCATCAACAAGTTCTAGTAGTCGAGTCACTCAAGATTGATACTTTTTTAATATTCATAATATGTCTTAGGTGTTAATTTCTACTTTAATTAGACAATATTATAAGGGAATAAAGCAAATAATAAAATTGCAAGTTGATTTTTCATTTTGCGAGTTGCCTCAAAATGCACTCGCAAAATTTTGCGAGTGCTCCTCAAAGTTAAATTCGAACCCTGTTACCAGCCAAATGTATCATAGGTGCTATACACAGCAGCTTTTATAATTTTTGGATAACATTTTTGCTGTTATTATAGGACCCTTATAAATTGTAGTAAATTGATTCGTTATGTTGCCATGGCAACCAATAAAATAAAATGATGTGCATGATATTCGGACGGACATCCCCTACTGTGAAATCGGTAGGGGGTTAAAATTATTACATATTATACAGCATAAAAGTATTCAAGTAATAACCATTGTAATGGTTCATGGTTATTACTTTTTTTACCAAAATAATCAATTTAATGCGATGCAGTCGCATAACTCTTTATTTTGGTAAATACATACTGACATAACCCTTAAAGCTGCACTCTCACAGATTTACCAATTTTACAACATTTACCAATTTTACAACATTTTCTTTTGTCCTGGAAACAGCATTTTTTGCGTGAATATCTGCAAACCAATGATATAAGAATGCTGACAAAAAATTGGATCGTAGATTTTTATATTTCCGCTCGAAAACTAATGTTTTATGGTTAAAACCATTACTTATGGTTTAAGAAAAATGCATTAAAAATCATTTTTTGAACTTAAATATAAAATTCTATGATCTAATTTTTTGTCAGCAGTCTTATATACCTGGTTTTTATGCATTTTCACAAATATTGGCTCATTCCAAGACAACGAATAAAAAAGTTGACAAAACGTTCAATCTGTGAGAGTGCAGCTTTAAAACAGCTTAGTATTCGAGAGAATATTTTGTCTACTGGTTCAGCTACTATAACAGCTGACTGCTAATTTTCTTAAGTGAATGTACTGCAGATTTTAAAAATACTGTATAATTTCGACCTCCAATCGCAGGTTCGATGAGTCAGAGTATATACAAATTTATTTTAGCTCGATTGTGACGAAAGTTAAGCTTATAGAATCACTCCCGGGTCCGTTTCCTGGGCAGAAACCAGTACTGTGTCCATTTTGAGAGGCCATGAGAAAGTACCCCTGGTGGGGATTGAACCCCTTGGATGAGAGGCGGGCACCTAAACCACTAGACCACTCTCACCCTGATGGGGATCAAACCCAAAACCTCATGGATGAGAGGCGGACACCTATACCACTAGACAACTCTCACCCCTCTCGTGATAAATCCAATCTATGGAACCCATAGCATCATCACTCTGGTGAACGAGAATGATTAAATTGATGCTGATCCGTGGTCTAGTGGTACCGCACTTGACTATCAATCTATGGGTAGGAGGTTCGACTCCCATGCAGGCCTACAGCCTATAATATATAGTAGTATCAGGTATCAGCAGATAAGGTAAATGAAATTATAAAACTATGCTTCATTCACTATTTTTCAGTACTTGTAGATGCATTGTTATAATACAGTATTATTCATTGTATTTATAGTTATCCTTCTTACCTGATTTATATGTTTGTTGTATAACATTTACGTAAAGTTTTGTTCTATAAGACTGTATGTTTCTTTGTATATGTTCTGATTATCATGTGTCATGTGTCTTCATATCGGAGGAAAAAGAATCTCTCTTTACTTTTCTACGTGACATGTTAGAATAATTAATGCGATTGTGTTAAAAATAAAGTACAGTATAGCCTTTTAGCTCACAGAGTCACTGTTAATATCTAAATAATGATCATACACCAAATTGATGATTATGTGTTACTATGATTCACAGCCTATCAATAAGTATGCGATGGGATAGTCCACTACCAAGATGATTTTTCACAAAGCTTATGCACCAGTCAATTGTAATTACGGCCCCCAGGTGCAGGGAATAGCGGGGACTTTGACTTTCGGTCCAGCCAACCCCGGCTAAAATCCCCCGCTCTGCGGGGAGGAACAGATGGTAAATTCCTCGCCAAATGTCCCCGCACCCCAGCGACCCTAGGTAAGGCCCATTTATATTTAAAGCGAAGACAAAACCACCGCATTCACCCGGCACTGCGGGGCCACCTGAAAGGTAAAAACACGGCCTATTTCCCCGGACCTGGGGGCCGTAGTTACATTTGACTGGTGCATTAATAATAGAAAGGCTGGTTACCTACTATACAAACAATATAAAACAAAAATTGAACCAAAATGCAATACTTTTGTCATAAAGAATGACAATTCGTTTAATATATATATATGTATAACTACATGTATGATAAACAAGTCCAATTTCATCTATTCATGATATCTGTGCAACCGTTATGGATGAATGAGTACAGTAGAATCTATGCGATATAATCAGAACGTATTTCGTTAATTCTAAGCCTTTTTCCCTTTTATAACTTATCTATTATTTTCCCCCTCTTTAACCAGTATGTATATACATATGTACCAGTATGCGAGTAGTTCTCGGACACTAGTAGTTCTCGGACACCCGCGATTTTCGCCTCAATTTGGAAGTTACATATCAAGCACCTGATTTAAATCAATCAGGTGTTTGAAAAGTTTCAGCAGGTACCAAATCTTTTCATCAGGTAAGGATTATAATTGATTATTAATTAAGACGTTAAATTCCAAAAGTTTCCAGTTGTTTACAAAATAACATTTTTACCTCTGCTGGGAATCACAATTTTAGTGTGCATGCGCAAAAAGCACAACTTAAAATACGGGCAACAGTTAGGTTAACTATTTGTTCGGTATACTTCCTTTTCTGACGCAGACGACATTCTGCATTTACGAAAATATTCGTGTTAAGTCAAGCGTTTACATTACACATGTGCTAAAAATAGATACCATTTATTTCATTTTTATGAGCTTCATGGTTTATGTATATATGTACAATTAGATTAGTTTTTAATGAAAAATAATAAGATATATATTAAGTACTGGTTTGAAAATTCCACTTTTAAATATTTTAAATAAAAAAAATCACTTCAGCGCATGTTTCCCGGTTTTGTTGATCATTTAAGGGAGTGTCCGAGAACTACTTCTGTCGAATTGAAATTTAACCCCTTTTGAGCACCACATTCGGAGCCTATGAGAATGAACATAAATTGTTCAATTTAAATTGATTTTGCATTATTTCAACAGAAGAAGAGCTGAAGTTTGTTATAAACATTGGAATATCATATATCTTTTAAATTAAGGATACTTTATCGATAAAACCTCTAAAAGTGTCCGAGAACTACTCGCCTACTGGTAATTGTTTATTTGGAGGTGTAATGGGATAATGACTTTCAAGGTTTGAGCAGTATACAGTACATACACGTAAAACGAAAGCAGTTAGAAGCGTAATAAACAGGTCTAACATAATCATGAAATTATACGTGAAATGAAACATGATTTCCAAATATTAAACTAAATTAATATGGTTTTGCATTTCCTAATGTTTCTGATTACACATATAATGAGATGCTGATCTGAAAAGTTGTTGAATTATGTTAAAAAAATCAAAACTCACATTGACGCCCGCCATTAAAGCAAATACGTGACGAGCATTTAACATAGCGCATGCGCGAATACATATGGGCGTCAACCGTAACAACTCGGCTTTCTCCGGCAAGGTTCAAGATAGTGGACCGACAAGCTTCGGTTAAGTCCAACTAGGCTGTGGTAAGTTTTTCGGTTTTTACCATATATGGAATATTAAAATAGTCACGTGGTGTGGGCATGCGCGGTGCTACACTACCGTGATGCTGACTCTAACAAAAATGAATTACGGACACTACGGACCATGGACATTACGGACCAGACATTACGGACCAGATTTAGGGACACTACGGACCAGATTTAGGGACATTACGGACCAGATTTAGGGAGATTACGGACCATCTTCGGAAACTTACGGACCATGATTTAAACATATTTTTTTTAAATTATTCACTCATTAGTTTTTAATTTGTTAATAAATACTTGAATATGAGTGCTCAGTATGACGTTATATCTTCCATATTAAAAATACATTGATGTTTAACATTGGAATTTCATGGGATTTTTCAGTTACATTAAAGATAATTGTCACTCTGAGCACTCATATTGAAGTATTTATTAACAAATTTAAGACCAATGAGTGAATAAATTAAAAAAAAAATGTTTAAAAACATTAAAAATCATGGTCCGTAAGTTTCTGAAGATGGTCCGTAATATCCCTAAATCTGGTCCGTAGTGTCTCTAAATCTGGTCCGTAATGTCTGGTCCGTATACGGTAATGTCCATGGTCCGTAATGTCCGTGACCCACAAAAATGGCTGTCTAGTAGAAGGAAATGTGTTGCCGGTAACGAGACTTACGCATATATACTTGGTTGCATGTTTGTATGAAATTATGAGAAGATAAGTGGTGTTAAATGTGTGTAATTTAAATACTTTGTTGAATTGAGTTTAGCGTCGTAGACAACGGTGAAAATGGTTTCGATCCTATTCCAAAATAATATTTGATGTTTTTCATTTGTCAGTTCTTTTTTTGTTTTTACTTTGACTACATACTGGCTAAGGATATATATTTTAATCAATTGTTTTTTTAGAAAAACAGTTTAACATATCTTTAAAAATGTTAATTTCAAAATTTTAACTTGTAATAAAAGATTTACAGTATTTTGTAAACATAAACATTAAATCATGTCAAATTACTCGTAGTGGGGGATAGTATAATATACCCCAAAGACAAAACTGTCTCTTTAAGTGTATTTTCAGGGACAAAGAACATTCTAGATGACTTTAGGACATAAGTGCCGTCCTCTCTGATCATTTTGTACATAAGCATGTTTAAGGGCAGTTGGAAATAAATCATGTACTGCTTTATCATAGCTACAATAATGAGCGATCAGGGATATTTTTTTTTTTTTTTTGACATTTCATGTGTATCTCTGTCACCAGTCTGCCATAGTCTAAAAATTGTCAAAAGACTGGTTGACGGCTATTTAGGTGGACTACATTCCTGAGTATCAAACAGCTATGAAGTTTATATATTATATATAACAATCCACATACCCGTATCAGTAAGATGTCAGATAAACTAGCTTAAAGCAGTCATTGTAACAGAAAATTGGGTCTTTCAAAAAAATATCAACACAGTCGAAAATAATCGTATCCGAAATATGTGCAGTTCTTGCAATGACATTTCAACAAAGCCACAATACACCGATAAACAGTTTCCGTGTGGCCGTTTTGGTAGAACTCAAGTACCCGGATGTGCGAGTAAAAATTTATCGATCCGCCATTTTGAATACATGGTGAATAATCAGAGCGCAACCGTCAACTGTGTTTGATAAATGTAGCGTGACAAACTGTCAAAACGATTAGAAATGGATGAATTAAGTCACATGACACTGGATAAATTTAGATTGTGGTCAATCCATGCACTGAAGGTGTTTCTATCTTGTAGAAATCGCTCCATAAATGGGGAGTTTGATGAACTGGCAGCAAGGTAATGTATTTTACCAGTAACTAATCGCAATAATGTGTGTAGACTTTTAAGCAAACGTATTTTGAAAAAATATAACTTAGCATGTATCAATCTGAGGTTTTAAATATAACTAATATACTGTATTTATCGACACCGGACTGTGTTACTTCAGTGGGAGTACAGTATACATGTACATGTATCATAATATTGCTACGGACACATTTGATATTGAACTGTAATATATGTTGCTAGTGAGTGGGGATGCCACCATGCAGTGGCAGTGATGGAATTTACTGCCAGTCTATTAGCATTTACATGTGCCAGTTTATTAATATATCAATTACATTATTTAATAATTTATTCAAAATATTGCAGAGCTTTCTGTGTCTGGGAGGAGAATCTGCCGGTGAATGAAAATGCGGAACTGGCTGAGAAACGACTGCTTCAGGAGTACAAGAAAAAACTGGTCTTAGATGGCGATGTCGTTCCAGATCCTTTCTCAATTTCATCAGGTTGGAAAGGTGAAAAGGCAGCTGTTAACACATGGCCATCGATCTACATAACAGATATAGCAACATACTTGGGTTGTTCGACCACCAAAGATGTAATGAACAGGTTGTTGAATGAGTACAAAGTGGGGAAAGCATATAGGTACTTTGAAAGTGAATGGGTCAAGGAAGTTTATATTCATGATGTGCGCGAATCAAGTGACAAATGTATTTTGAAAACAAAAGTAACACCATCACAGGCAATAAACAATAAATGTTATGATGTTTGGGTAATTGTGACCAAAGACAATGTAAATGGACCTGGGGGAGAGATCATTTCCGCCTACTGCAGTTGCACGGCTGGAATGCTTGGGTCATGCAACCATGTTGCAGGCTTACTTTTCAGGGTGGAACATGCCGTAAAAACAGGTGCCACCAAGAAGTCGTCAACCAGCAACTTGTCTGAATGGAATGTGCCCAAACTTAAAGGAAAACCCTCTATGAAGCCAAAGAAAGCTGTGGATGCAATCTGGAGTAAGGGCAGGTATGATAAGAGAGTGACAAGTGAAGAAGAAGAAAAACAAAGAAAGGAAATGAAAAACAAATTCACTCCACTAACCAAGTCGCAACATGAACAATTAAATAATCAAGTAAAAACCAGGACTGACTTGTATGACTTGTTAAGAACTGAAATTAGCAACTCTTGCTTTGTGCTATGCCAGGAGAAGAGAAGGATAAAGGCCCCAAAAGCCGACATACCAGATTCAGTCATTAAAATTGCAGATGAAATGAAATCCAGTGACACAGACAAACATGTAGCAACGGATAAATTTGTAGACAAACTGACATTATCAATTGAACGGCGTGATAATTTAAAAAAAGCAACATTGGAGCAATCCAATTCACAAACCTGGAAAGAACACAGGAAAGGCAGAGTAACTGCTAGCATCTTTCAACGGGTTAGCAGCCGGGTTGAAACTCTGAGGAAAAATAAGGAAGCTGATCCTTCTGCTTTGGTGGAGACAGTATTAGGCCAAAAAGAAACTAAACAGACTGTTGCAATGAAGCATGGACTAGCACTTGAACCACAGGCCAAGAAGGTTTATACACAGAAAATGAGAAAAATACACAAAAAATTCAAATCAAGTGAATCAGGATTGTCAGTGTTTATTGATAAGCCATACATTGCTGCAAGCGCAGATTTGGAAGTGGAATGTGAGTGCTGTGGTAAAGGGCTCTGCGAGATCAAATGTCCAGAAAGTATCAAAGACCAGTCACCTTCGGCAGAAAACTTGAAGTATATAAAAATCGAGGAAGGAAAAACTGTGCTTGATGTACGCCACCCCTACTACTACCAAATTCAAGGGCAAATGAAAATACTCAACAGGCAGTACTGTGATCTGTTCATCTACACCTGTCATGGTGATGAACAAGTTCGAATAACATTTGACAATAGTTTTTGGGAAACCTTAGAAGAAAAACTTACATGGTTTTGGACAGTGCATGTTGCACCTCAGCTTTTAGGTGTAAGCACTACTACTGAAAATACTGTGAAACTACAAGAAACAGGAACCGAAGCTTCTGTTGAATCACAAGACCTCGAAAAGGAAAATACCACAAAATCACGACAAGGAGAAACACCAACAAAGTCGACGCAGTCAGAAAAACAGTCCCATGTACGTAGAGCACTTGAACCCGTTGTTCAACAAGAAACAAAAGTTACTCAACCTAAAAAGCGGATGAAGACTAAGCCTAAGATCCCAATTTATCTCTGTGGTACATGTGGCTGTGACTGCCTTGATATTCCTCTGAGTGAGGATGATCAGTCAGTTAACTGTGACAAATGTGGTGTTTGGGTGCATTATGTATGTGCTGGTGTTTCGGATAAAGAGTTGGAAGCTGTTGACAAATGGTACTGCCATAAGTGCAAGTGACATAAATTGTTAGGTTAAAGATTACAGTGGACAGTGAACAGTGTAGAATACAATCCATATATTTCTAGTGTAAATACTTACAGACTAAATGTAATGGCATTGTTAACGAGTTCATTCTCTGTGCCTACTGGTCTGACATAACAACTTGGTATTAGTCATTAGTTGTTTTCCTTGTTCCATGAATGATGTGCAATTATTTAGAAAAAGTATTTATTGGAGAATCTCTAGTGTATATTATTATGCAATATTATCCATACATTTCTAGTGTATTTATAGACTGAATGAAATTTCATTGTTAACTTTGAGTTTATTCTCATTGATCCATGAATGATGTGCAATTATTTAGAAAAAGTATTTATTGGAGAATCTCTAGTGTATATTATTATGCAATATTATCCATACATTTCTAGTATATTTATAGACTGAATGAAATTTTTTTGAAAAAGTATTTATTGGAGAATCTCTAGTGCATGATTGTAGAAGATTATCCACACATTTCTAGTGTACATACTCATAGACTGAATGAAATTTCTTTGTTAAATTATTATTATTGAACTGTTGATAAATGTGAATTTGTATGTTGATCAAGATATTTAATAGTAATTGATTAAAATATTTTATCATACAGTTGTTTTATTTGTTATTAATTGCAGGCTACTTTGTGGCAGTCAAAGGATCGAACCAATGACTTGCAAGTGCTTAAAAACATCTTTAGATATATTGAACAGGGATCGAACCAAGAGCTACTCAAATAAGCTATCATAGTTGTAAAAAAGAGTACTAAACTGTTTCGGAGACCGGGTTTGAACCTGTGTCGCCAAATTACAGTCCAGCGTCATATACACTGAGCTACGACAGCTTACTCTTATCTGGTGACATAATTAAGCTGTACACTTAACTCGGTACTATCACGTGAAAACACCGACTAGCCAATTACGCATAAGGAATGAATTCTACTAGGTAGACATACCAAGTTATCTTTTAAACTATGTAGTACTTATGTTAGTAAGATTCAATGCACTGTACACATTAATACCAAGTTTATGGCAGTTTTCGACAATTTTCTCTTTTTCTTGCAACTTGATCACCTGGTGCACAGTTGCTTTAATGGGGGGGGGGGGTATATTTTACCAGATGCAATACTTTCATTGTGTAATTGTCCTACCCGGGACTGTTTCTTTAAGCCATACACTTGATATAATCAAGGCCATCATAATCACAGGCTAAAAGTTAGTGGTTGTAGACCTGTCAACACATTAAGCATTTTTCAAGATTTATTTTCTTTTTCTGTGAAAGTTCTAAAAGCTGGTTTCTCACAGATTGACAGTTTTTTCATTTTTTTGCTTCGTCTTTAAATGAGTGAAAAAAGACTATTGGATAACGATAAGTTTTTCATATATATATCCACGTTAAAAAATGTGAGTTTTTTCACTTACTCAATACTCACACTTAATGAAAATAGAAAATTTTAGCATTTTTCCTAGCAACTGAGCTCTGTGAGAGTGTAGCTTTAATAATCATAATAAACATCAACAGCATGTTTAAGAAAAAAACATTTTAGATACATTTTTCATAGTTTGGGAGCAATCATTTTGGTACACAAACCACATGCAGTCAAATCCAATCAGACCTTATAAATTGGCTCTTTTAAATTACTGACAGCTGCACACACAGTTACTATGTCATCGATATGACCAACCAAAGAAATAGGCAGTTCATTGGCCAATATCCGGAATGTCTTCAAGCGTCTAATAACTTGTTCTATCAAGATCCGCAGATTTGCAATTCTTTTTGTTTTTTCAACATTGACATTTGGGAATGTCCTCGTTTTCCTGGTGGAACATACAGTGTTATATTCCTCTCTGCACATTCATTGGAAATGTTGAATCCTTTGTCGGCCATAACCATTTTGTTAAATGGTACCATGTCAAGATAGCCACAATCAAGGGTTAAAGCTTTATCAGAGATTCTTCCCAAGTAGGCTGGGCTGACATAAACAATGGAACTATTCGGTGCACATGAAACTAGTATTTTTAACGTATTATGGTGTTTGTAGTCACTCCATGTTGCACTCTGTAAATACATATCCTTGGGAGTCTCTATAAAAATCTCTGTACAGTCTATAATAGAATGAAGATCATGCAGCTGGCGGTAGCGCAGCGGTTTTGATCCAATCAGAGATTCCTCTTCTGGAATATAAACCATGGATTTCAAGGCCGTACTGGTTGCTCGTAGCCATGAAAAGAATATACGTGAGCATAATGTCTCTGAAATGTCAAACCGCTTGGCCAAGTCCTTATTTAAAAGTCCAAGTCTTAATTTCATCAGCATCATTAGAAATTCACTTTTTGAAGTTAATTTTCGTGACGGCCCAAATCGAGAAAGTTTAAATTTCCTGACATTTTTTGACACTGAAACAAGACCAGTCCACCTTCTATTTACAAAAGGGGAGATAAAAGCATGTAGTTTGTTAAAAATTCCTTTTGAAGGCATACCAGTATAAAAACTAGTATCACTATCCGTGGTTATAATGTTCTCACAGTACACTTTGTGTTTCAAGTGGTTGACTGTTTTTTTAAGTGAATCCACTTCTGCTTGCAGTTTAGCAATTTTCTTCTTCTGATCGCTTAAAAGATTACACAGTCCAAGAAAGAGGGCAAGGATCGTGAAAATCCAAGGCACAGTCAACTTGGGTTTCGGCATGGACTCAACTTCTGGGTCGCTGGCATAAATAGGTTCTGCGAAAACAATATCCTGCTGAGGGAGGGTACATTCCACTTTCGCGTAAGCTTTTTTAGTAGGTTTGTGCTTTGTCGCCTCGAAGAGTGTCATTCTTTTCACTCGTTTCTCAGCTCCCTCATACCCCATATGTAATGTTGGGAGTTGGTTCTGCAGAGTAGGCTCTCCACCGATGAAGTGTCTTGAACATATCCTACTGTCCTTAGGCGGCGACCACAGTTTACTACCCACACTGCGTCCAACAAGCTGCTTCCATTTTTCTCTGCGCTCTGGATTCTTGATTTTGGTTGGAAATGTGAACAATCTGGAAAAAAATGTTTTTCTGTTAAATAAAAAGTCTACACTTTATATATATAATCTTTTGAATATAAACAACTCACTTAACTTAGGTTGGCTCATTAGTATACAGTCTACAATATATATCATCTATGTACAATAATAGACAGTGTGCTTTGAAAGTTTCCATCTTTGTATTTATCAAGTAAGAAAATTAATACATGTATTATTCTTTTCAATATAAAACCACAAAGAAATAATTGGAAGTTTCTTTCTTTCGACTTCCTCATGACTTGGAAAGGGAAGCCATATTTGTCGGATATTTCACTAATTGTTCATAGATATTCGCAACTTACCTAAATGGTGGTTCACATGAGCACAGTTTCTCCTTATGCAAACAACCACACACATCGCACAACTGCGATTTCCACTTCTTTAGCCAGTAAGAGCCATTGGAACACGACTTCACACAACAAGTCAATGCCATTTTGCTCGCTTTGTTGATAATTTTACTCGCAATTCAGGGGAGATTACTCTAACCGAACTTCCGATCCTACGCATGCGCAGTGCGAAACTGTCAATCGGTGTATTCGTCGTCATTGAGTCGCCATAAATATAATTGGAATATCATTCATATACCTACCTAGAAACAAAGAACGATTCCATTTTTCTTTGTTTAACATCGTCCTTCCCGTCTTTTTTTACTTTTTGACATTTTTTTTGTTGTTTTCGCATATTAATGTTGTTGTTGTTTTATCCAATATTTAGCTTGTAATCGCCGATGTGCTGGGTTGTACTTTAACGAATTAATACGCCGATATCATCTCATTTTATTTTAAATAAGCGTCTGTCGGATTCAAAGCACTCCAAGTCTTGTAGATGCATATTAGTTCAAATACAAGCGCTTTGAATACCACGATGCAAATCGGCAATCGGGCGCATTTAACAATAAAATTGATCGTAATACATCGTTTCAATTCATTTTTTTACGTTTAGACAAAGTATTATTTTTATTTAAGATAAGGGACAATTTAAGAAAACAATCATGACATATTACTAATTGAGAAGGCAGCTGTTAACCTGAGAATAGCCGGGTCATACAGCCATAATTGCCTGGGGATATCCCCGGCCCCCGGCTCTTATTGAGAGCCCTGAACTATGCATACGGGGCAACGCAAGGGCGTACCTATGTGTACTCCAGAACACCTGGAAGAACCTATGCATACTCTAAAACACCCGGACGTACCTATGCATACTCAAGAACGTCCGGACGTACCTATGCATACTCCAGAACACCCGGACGTACCTATGCATAATCCAGAACACCCGGACGTACCTATGCATACCCAAGAACACCCGGACGTACCTATGCATACGCAAGAACGCCCGGACGTACCTACCCAGCAAACACATGACGTTGGATCAACGTCGGATATAGGTTTGATTTAGGTCGCGACGTCGGCGACTTAAATACAACGTTGTATCAACGTCAAAATCACGATGTCAGTCCGACGTCGCAATTGGACATCGAACCGACGTTGTGATTTGGTTATTGTTTATAATAAGTTGTATTTATCAAGTTAATACATCATATACACATGATGTAACAAGAAGTTGCTCGAAAAATCGTGATACTGCTGCAAATAAATACAATAAAAAATAAATAAAAAACACAAGTTAATTAACATACATCTCTAAACTTATAAATTTACAATGTGTCATTGAGTTTAATGTGCCTTTATCATTTAATACTTTTAGTGTCTGTACAGATTTGTTGTGAAAATAAAACTTGTATATTTTCTGAGTTGTTTGTTAATTAATGTAGGTGAATGCTGCGGTATAATTCCTAATTACCTGTTACCTGTGTGGTATGTATTTTTATACAATGGATTTTGGTCGTTATCACGACGTTGTTTCAACGTCGTAACTCCGACATTGTTTCAACGTCGTAACTCCGACGTTGTTTCAACGTCGTGTTTTCGACGTCTAAAAAACTTTCATTTTCAACCAATACACAACGTTTATCCAACGTCGGCATCTGACGTTGTTACAACGTCTTTCCAACGTCAATTGTTTGCTGGGTATGCATACTCAAGAACGCCCGGACGTACCAATGCATACTCCAGAACACCCGGACGTACCTATGCATACTCAAGAACGCCCGGGCGTACCTATGTATACTCCAGAACACCCGGACGTACCTATATGCATACTCCAGAACACCCGGACGTACCTATGCATGTACGCAAGAACGCCCGGACGTACCTATCTATACTCCAGAGTGCCCGGGTGAACCTATGCACACGCAAGAACGCCCAGGCGTACATATCCATGCTCCAGAGTGCCATATGCATACACTAGAATACTCAGGCGTACCTATGAACATTCCAGAACGCCCGAGCGTACTTATGCACACGCAAGAACGCCCAGGCGTACCTATGCATACTCCAGAGTGCCATATGCATACACTAGAACACTCGGGCGTACCTATGCATACTCCAGAGTACCCGGGCTCTGGAGTATGCTTTGATACGCCCGAATGATCTGGAGTATGGATATGTACGCCCGGGTACTCCAAATCGATCAGATCTTCCAAAACGACAAGGGTATAAGTCAGGAGAATCAAACACCATGATTCTGACTAGAACAGTCCCAAGACCTTAGCCTCATTGATCATATTTAGAATACAACCTACATTTTAAGCCAATGAAATTGTAGATAGACAATCATTAAGTACTAAACCTAATCATTAAGAAATTCACCTTTCGAGCGTGTTTAAAGGTCCGACACTCCATGTGTCAGACTTTGCGTGGTCAATGTATCAGCCAATGAGGCCGTATTCTAATTCAGTTAGATGACCTGAAGTAATAACTTAATAAATAAGAATGGGTGGATTGAGCGTACCTTATGCCATCTATAACCATTACAGAGCCTTGTGCTTAATTAACGACTGTTTCGTTACTTTCGCAAAATCACGTAGTTAGCGCGTTAGCAAACTGTTACATAGTTTAAATTACCTAAAAACTTTACAAAACCCTGACCTAGTTTTCGTCAGAACAATGTAAGAGTTATTACTTCACTACTTTTATGCTATATATTATGTAATATATATAATCCCTAACCGATTTCATAAGAGATGATCGTCCGAATATCATGCACATCATTTTATTTTATTGTTCGCCAAAATTGTGGTTACCATGGCAACATAATTAGTGAAATGCTGCTTAAACTCGATCTTTACATGACTGAAATGTGTTTAGAAACTTCCTATGTCGAAAGCGCCAGACGAAATGTGGTTGATATGACAACAAAAAAGAATAAATTCCCTACACTTGAATAGAGTCCTATTGTGACAGCAAAAATAATATCAAAGGACTATAACGCTGCTTTTTACAGCACCTATGATATATTTGGCTGCTATAGCAGTGCATATACCATTTTCTTAACTGGATCTTTGCCTCATGTAATGTTGTATGCAGATAGAGGGCAATGGGAGATTATGCAGGTGAATAATATTTTAAGTTTGTGTTGTACAAAAATGTGGCTGCTATTTAATATTGTGTGCATTTATAAATTTATGCTAGTAATTTCAAATTGTCCTCACATTGTATAAGAACCCGAAGGGGACTTTTGTATTATTAGCAATACTCAGTGACTTGTTTCTTTTACCAGATATTGAAAACAATCTCATGGCAAAACAATGGCCTCTTATCGGGAATTATTGACGGATAAGGAGGCCCAGAATTGGGTCAAGGCAGCCCTTGCCCTCAATATAACCAAGGAGGGTCTACATGGTCTGGTAGAGGACGTGCTGACATGCGTTCACCAGGACATCGATCTATAGCAACGTTAGAACATCCAAGGGTCTTCCAGGCGGGGCAACGTGTGCACATTGTTTCACCGAGAACGTTTTGAATTGCTCCACTCCTAAGATATGCACACGAACTAAAAACTGCAAATTTCATAACGGTCCTTCAAAACAGTAGTGGGTCCCTATTTGACCTTGCACCTTATTAGATCACCGGACTTTAGTGTAGGTGGTGGATCCCTATTCGACCATGTACTTAATTAGATCACCGGACTTTAGTGTAGGTGGGGTCCCTATTTGACCTTGCACCTAATTAGATCAATGGACTTTAGTGTAGGTAAGGTCCCTATTTGACCATTTACCCTATTAGATCACCGGACTTTAGTGTAGGTGGGGTCCGTATTTGACCTTGCACCTAATTAGATCATCGGACTTTAGTGTAGGTGGGGGTCCCTATTTGACCTTGCACCTAATTAGATCACCGGACTTTAGTGTAAGTAAGGTCCCTATTTGACCTTGCACCTAATTAGATCATCGGACTTTAGTGTAGGTGGGGTCCGTATTTGACCTTGCACCTAATTAGATCATCGGACTTTAGTGTAGGTGGGGTCCCTATTTGACCATTATTTAAATATAAACTTTATTTAGGCACATATGGTGCTGCTTCTGTTCAAATGTTTCAGCGTCCAATGTACCGGAAGGGTTCATCCATCCACCCGAAGAGATGTCCATGATGTCCCTATTTGACCATGTACCTTATTAGATCACCGGACTTTAGTGTAGGTGGGGTCCCTATTTGACCTTGCACCTAATTAGATCACCGGACTTTAGTGTAGGTGGGGTCCCTATTTGACCTTGCACCTAATTAGATCAACGGAATTTAGTGTAGGTAAGGTCCCTATTTGACCTTTCACCTAATTAGATCACTGGACTTTAGTTTAGGTTGGGGTCCCTATTTGACCTTGCACCTTATTAGATCAACGTACTTTAGTGTAGGTAAGGTCCCTATTTGACCTTGCACCTTATTAGATCACCGGACTTTAGTGTAGGTAAGGTCCCTATTTGACCTTTCACCTAATTAGATCACTGGACTTTAGTTTAGGTTGGGGTCCCTATTTGACCTTGCACCTTATTAGATCAACGTACTTTAGTGTAGGTAAGGTCCCTATTTGACCTTGCACCTTATTAGATCACCGGACTTTAGTGTAGGTAAGATCCCTATTTGACCATGTACCTAATTAGATCACCGGACTTTAGTGTAGGTAAGGTCCCTATTTGACCATGTACCTAATTAGATCACCGGACTTTAGTGTAGGTGGGGGTGCCTATTTGACCATGTACCTAATTAGATCACCGGACTTTAGTGTAGGTAAGGTCCCTATTTGACCATGTACCTTATTAGATCACCGGACTTTAGTGTAGGTGGGGTCCCTATTTGACCTTGCACCTAATTAGATCACCAGACTTTAGTGTAGGTGGGGGTCCCTATTTGACCTTGCACCTAATTAGATCACCGGACTTTGGTGTAGGTAAGGTCCCTATTTGACCTTGCACCTAATTAGATCACCGGACTTTAGTATAGGTGGGAGTTCCTATTTGACCTTGCACCTAATTAGATCACCGGACTTTAGTGTAGGTGGTGGTCCCTATTTGACCTTGCACCTTATTAGATCACCGGACTTTAGTGTAGGTTAGGTCGCTATTTCATATTGGACCTAATTAGATCACCGGATTTTAGTGTAGGTAAGGTCCCTATTTGACCTTTCACCTAATTAGATCACCGGACTTTAGTGTAGGTGGGGGTCCCTATTTGACCTTGCACCTTATTAGATCACCGTACTTTAGTGTAGGTAAGGTCCCTATTTGACCTTGCACCTACCTAATTAGATCACCGGACTTTAGTGTAGGTAAGGTATTTGACCATGTACCTTATTAGATCACCGGACTTTAGTGAAGGTGGGGTCCCTATTTGACCTTGCACCTAATTAGATCACCGGACTTTAGTGTAGGTAAGGTCCATATTTGACCTTGCACCTAATTAGATCACCGGACTTTAGTATAGGTGGGAGTTCCTATTTGACCTTGCACCTAATTAGATCACCGGATTTAAGTGCAGGTGGGGTCCCTATTTGACCATGTACCTTATTAGATCACCGGACTTTTGTGTAGGTGGGGTCCCTATTTGACCATGTACCTAATTAGATCACCGGACTTTAGTGTAGGTAAGGTCCTTATTTGACCTTGCACCTAATTAGATCACCGGACTTTAGTGTAGGTAAGGTCCCCCATTTGACCATGTACCTTATTAGATCACCGGACTTTAGTGTAGGTGGGGTCCCTATTTGACCATGTACCTTATTAGATCACCGGACTTTAGTGTAGGTGGTGCTCCCTATTTGACCTTGCACCTTATTAGATCACCGGACTTTAGTTTAGGTGGGGTCCCTATTTGACCTTGCACCTAATTAGATCACCGGACTTTAGTGTAGGTAAGGTCCCTATTTGACCTTGTACCTAATTAGATCACCGGACTTTAGTGTAGGTGGGGTCCCTATTTGGCCTTGTACCTTATTAGATCACCGGACTTTAGCGTAGGTAAGGTCCCTATTTCGCCTTGCACCTAATTAGATCACCGGACTTTAGTGTAGGTAAGGTCCCCATTTGACCATGTACCTTATTAGATCACCGGACTTTAGTGTAGGTAAGGTCCCTATTTGACCTTGTACCTTATTAGATCACCGGACTTTAGTGTAGGTAAGGTCCCTATTTGACCTTGCACCTAATTTGATCACCGGACTTTAGTGTAGGTAAGGTCCCTATTTGACCATGTACCTTATTAGATCACCGGACTTTAGTGTAGGTAAGGTCCCTATTTGACCTTGCACCTAATTTGATCACCGGACTTTAGTGTAGGTAAGGTCCCTATTTGACCATGTACCTTATTAGATCACTGGACTTTAGTGTAGGTGTGGTCCCTATTTGACCTTGCACCTAATTAGATCACCGGACTTGAGTGTAATTAAGGTCCCTATTTGACCATGTACCTTATTAGATCACCGGACTTTAGTGTAGGTAAGGTCCCTATTTGACCATGTACCTTATTAGATCACCGGACTTTAGTGAAGGTGGGGTCCCTATTTGACCTTGCACCTAATTAGATCACCGGACTTGAGTCTAGGTGGGGGTCCCTATTTGACCTTGCACCTAATTAGATCACCGGACTTTAGTGTAGGTAAGGTCCCTATTTGACCTTGCACCTAATTAGATCACCGGACTTTAGTGTAGGTAAGGTCCCTATTTGACCTTGCACCTAATTAGATCACCGGACTTTAGTGTAGGTAAGATCCCTATTTGACCTTGCACCTAATTAGATCACCGGACTTTAGTGTAGGTAAGGTCCCTATTTGAACATGTACCTTATTAGATCACCGGACTTTAGTGTAGGTAAGGTCCCTATTTGACCATGTACCTTATTAGATCACCGGACTTTAGTGTAGGTAAGGTCCCTATTTGACCTTGCACCTAATTTGATCACCGGACTTTCGTGTAGGTAAGGTCCCTATTTGACCATGTACCTTATTAGATCACCGGACTTAAGTGTTGGTAAGGTCCCTATTTGACCTTGCACCTAATTAGATCACCGGACTTTAGTGTAGGTAAGGTCCCCATTTGACCATGTACCTTATTAGATCACCGGACTTTAGTGTAGGTAAGGTCCCTATTTGACATTGCACCTTATTAGATCACCGGACTTTAGTGTAGGTAAGGTCCCTATTTGACATTGCACCTAATTAGATCACCGGACTTTAGTGTAGGTAAGGTCCCTATTTGACCATGCACCTTATTAGATCACCGGACTTTAGTGTAGGTAAGGTCCCTATTTGACCTTGTACCTTATTAGATCACCGGACTTTAGTGTAGGTAAGGTCCCTATTTGACCTTGCACCTAATTTGATCACCGGACTTTAGTGTAGGTAAGGTCCCTATTTGACCATGTACCTTATTAGATCACCGGACTTTTGTGTAAGTAAGGTCCCTATTTGACCTTGCACCTAATTTGATCACCGGACTTTAGTGTAGGTAAGGTCCCTATTTGACCATGTACCTTATTAGATCACTGGACTTTAGTGTAGGTGTGGTCCCTATTTGACCTTGCACCTAATTAGATCACCGGACTTGAGTGTAATTAAGGTCCCTATTTGACCATGTACCTTATTAGATCACCGGACTTTAGTGTAGGTAAGGTCCCTATTTGACCATGTACCTTATTAGATCACCGGACTTTAGTGAAGGTGGGGTCCCTATTTGACCTTGCACCTAATTAGATCACCGGACTTTAGTGTAGGTGGGAGTTCCTATTTGACCTTGCACCTAATAAGATCAACGGACTTTAGTGTAGGTGGTGGTCCCTATTTGACCTTGCACCTAATTAGATCACCGGATTTTAGTGCAGGTGGGGTCCCTATTTGACCATGTACCTAATTAGATCACCGGACTTTTGTGTAGGTGGGGTCCCTATTTGACCATGTACCTAATTAGATCACCGGACTTTAGTGTAGGTAAGGTCCCTACTTGACCTTGCACCTAATTAGATCACCGGACTTTAGTGTAGGTGGGGTCCCTATTTGACCATGTACCTTATTAGATCACCGGACTTTAGTGTAGGTGGGTCCCTATTTGACCATGTACCTTATTAGATCACCGGACTTTAGTGTAGGTAAGGTCCCCATTTGACCATGTACCTTATTAGATCACCGGACTTTAGTGTAGGTGGGGTCCCTATTTGACCTTGCACCTAATTAGATCACCGGACTTTAGTGTAGGTAAGGTCCCTATTTGACCCTGTACATAATTAGATCACCGGACTTTAGTGTAGGTGGGGTCCCTATTTGGCCTTGTACCTTTTTAGATCACCGGACTTTAGCGTAGGTAAGGTCCCTATTTGACCTTGCACCTAATTAGATCACCGCACTTTAGTGTAGGTAAGGTCCCCATTTGACCATGTACCTTATTAGATCACCGGACTTTAGTGTAGGTAAGGTCCCTATTTGACCTTGCACCTAATAAGATCACCGGACTTTAGTGTAGGTAAGATCCCTATTTGACCTTGCACCTAATTAGATCACCGGACTTTAGTGTAGGTAAGGTCCCTATTTGACCATGTACCTTATTAGATCACCGGACTTTAGTGTAGGTAAGGTCCCTATTTGACCATGTACCTTATTAGATAACCGGACTTTAGTGTAGGTAAGGTCCCTATTTGACCTTGCACCTAATTTGATCACCGGACTTTAGTGTAGGTAAGGTCCCTATTTGACCATGTACCTTATTAGATCACCGGACTTAAGTGTTGGTAAGGTCCCTATTTGACCTTGCACCTAATTAGATCACTGGATTTTAGTGTAGGTAAGGTCCCCATTTGACCATGTACCTTATTAGATCACCGGACTTTAGTGTAGGTAAGGTCCATATTTGACCTTGCACCTAATTAGATCACCGGACTTTAGTGTAGGTAAGGTCCCTATATGACCTTGCACCTAATTAGTTCACCGGACTTTAGTGTTGGTAAGGTCCCTATTTGACCATGCACCTTATTAGATCACCGGACTTTAGTGTAGGTAAGGTCCCTATTTGACATTGCACCTAATTAGATCACCGGACTTTAGTGTAGGTAAGGTCCCTATTTGACATTGCACCTAATTAGATCACCGGACTTTAGTGTAGGTAAGGTCCCTATTTGACCATGTACCTTATTAGATCACCGGACTTTAGTGTAGGTAAGGTCCCTATTTGACCTTGCACCTTATTAGATCACCGGACTTTAGTGTAGGTAAGGTCCCTATTTGACCATGTACCTTATTAGATCACCGGACTTTAGTGTAGGTGGGGTCCCTATTTGGCCTTGTACCTTATTAGATCACCGGACTTTAGTGTGGGTAAGGTCCCTATTTGACCATGCACCTTATTAGATCACCGGACTTTAGTGTAGGTAAGGTCCCTATTTGACCATGCACCTTATTAGATCACCGGACTTTAGTGTAGGTAAGGTCCCTATTTGACCTTGCACCTTATTAGATCACCGGACTTTAGTGTAGGTAAGGTCCCTATTTGACCATGCACCTTATTAGATCACCGGACTTTAGTGTAGGTAAGGTCCCTATTTGACCTTGTACCTTATTAGATCACCGGACTTTAGTGTAGGTAAGGTCCCTATTTGACCTTGCACCTTATTAGATCACCGGACTTTAGTGTAGGTAAGGTCCCTATTTGACCATGTACCTTATTAGATCACCGGACTTTAGTGTAGGTGGGGTCCCTATTTGACCATGCACCTTATTAGATCACCGGACTTTAGTGTAGGTAAGGTCCCTATTTGACCTTGCACCTAATTAGATCACCGGACTTTAGTGTAGGTAAGGTCCCTATTTGACCATGAACCTTATTAGATCACCGGACTTTAGTGTAGGTAAGGTCCCTATTTGACCTTGCATCTAATTAGATCACTGGACTTTAGTGTAGGTAAGATCCCTATTTGACCTTGCACCTAATTTGATCACCGGACTTTAGTGTAGGTAAGGTCCCTATTTGACCATGTACCTTATTAGATCACTGGACTTTAGTGTAGGTGGGGTCCCTATTTGACCTTGCATCTAATTAGATCACCGGACTTTAGTGTAGGTGGGGTCCCTATTTGACCATGCACCTTATTAGATCACCGGACTTTAGTGTAGGTAAGGTCCCTATTTGACCTTTCACCTAATTAGATCACCGGACTTTAGTGTAGGTAAGGTCCCTATTTGACAATGAACCTTATTAGATCACCGGACTTTAGTGTAGGTAAGATCCCTATTTGACCTTGCACCTAATTAGATCACCGGACTTTATTGTAGGTAAGGTCCCTATTTGACCATGTACCTAATTAGATCACCGGACTTTAGTGTAGGTGGGGTCCCTATTTGACCATGTACCTTATTAGATCACCGGACTTTAGTGTAGGTGGGGTCCCTATTTGACCTTGCACCTAATTTGATCACTGGACTTTAGTGTAGGTGGGGTCCCTATTTGACCTTGCACCTAATTTGATCACTGGACTTTAGTGTAGGTAAGGTCCCTATTTGACCTTGCACCTAATTTGATCACTGGACTTTAGTGTAGGTAAGGTCCCTATTTGACCATGTACCTTATTAGATCACCGGACTTTAGTGTAGGTGGGGGCCCCTATTTGACCTTGCACCTAATTAGATCACCGGACTTTAGTGTAGGTAAGGTCCCTATTTGACCATGTACCTAATTAGATCACCGGACTTTAGTGTAGGTAAGGTCCCTATTTGACCTTGCACCTAATTTGATCACTGGACTTTAGTGTAGGTGGGGTCCCTATTTGACCATGTACCTTATTAGATCACTGGACTTTAGTGTAGGTAAGGTCCCTATTTGACAATGAACCTTATTAGATCACCGGACTTTAGTGTAGGTAAGATCCCTATTTGACCTTGCACCTAATTAGATCACCGGACTTTATTGTAGGTAAGGTCCCTATTTGACCATGTACCTAATTAGATCACCGGACTTTAGTGTAGGTGGGGTCCCTATTTGACCATGTACCTTATTAGATCACCGGACTTTAGTGTAGGTGGGGTCCCTATTTGACCTTGCACCTAATTTGATCACTGGACTTTAGTGTAGGTGGGGTCCCTATTTGACCTTGCACCTAATTTGATCACTGGACTTTAGTGTAGGTAAGGTCCCTATTTGACCTTGCACCTAATTTGATCACTGGACTTTAGTGTAGGTAAGGTCCCTATTTGACCATGTACCTTATTAGATCACCGGACTTTAGTGTAGGTGGGGGCCCCTATTTGACCTTGCACCTAATTAGATCACCGGACTTTAGTGTAGGTAAGGTCCCTATTTGACCATGTACCTAATTAGATCACCGGACTTTAGTGTAGGTAAGGTCCCTATTTGACCTTGCACCTAATTTGATCACTGGACTTTAGTGTAGGTGGGGTCCCTATTTGACCATGTACCTTATTAGATCACTGGACTTTAGTGTAGGTGGGGTCGCTATTTGACCTTGCACCTTATTAGATCACCGGACTTTAGTGTAGGTAAGGTCCCTATTTGACCTTGCACCTAATTTGATCACTGGACTTTAGTGTAGGTTGGGTCCCTATTTGACCATGTACCTTATTAGATCACCGGACTTTTGTGTAGGTAAGGTCCCTATTTGACCATGTACCTAATTAGATCACCGGACTTTAGTGTAGGTGGGGTCCCTATTTGACCTTGCACCTTATTAGATCACCGGACTTTTGTGTAGGTAAGGTCCCTATTTGACCATGCACCTAATTAGATCACCGGACTTTAGTATAGGTGGGAGTTCCTATTTGACCTTGCACCTAATTAGATCACCGGACTTTAGTGTAGGTAAGGTCCCTATTTGACCATGTACCTTATTAGATCACCGGACTTTAGTGTAGGTGGTGAGATTATTAAGTAAGTCAACAACATGCAAGTTGTGGGAACGAGTAGGTAAGTCGTGATCACGAGATAAAAAAAAATTCACACATGTCACCTCTATGACAACGTACATAAAACAGTCTAATGCAGTAAAACTGTTTTCCGTTAAAACTTTTTTTTATTATTTTTATAAAATATCCTTTGAATTATGTGATGCTTAATGTCTTGATCTGTTTTGTTGACAGCTGCAAACAGACGATTTCAAGCTCAGTGCTGAGAACGAAGGGGAGATGTTGAAGAAAGGTAAGAGACGCTTTCGACCAAATTAACGTATATGAATATGGATGAAACTGTGTTGGGTGGCTAGCTTGAGGCTGCTTATGAGAGGTAGGGTGTGGGTCACAGTTTCTCACAGTTATTATATTGTTTACCAGAATAAACAATTTAATGTGATGTGATGCAGTGGCATCTAGCTCTTTTTTTTGGTAAATCCATACTAACAAGCCTTAGACCAGCTAAGTATTCGAGAATTATGTCTACTGGTCCAGGCCCTATAACAGCTAATTGCTTATTTTAATGTACTGCAGATTTAAAAAATACTGGCATCCCATTGGGCAAAAATATAATTTCGAATGCTAATGCGTTTCCCAATATAAAAAATATGCGAAACGTTCTGATCTTTTTTGCTGATAAAACATCAAGCTGTCGCCCTGTATATTAAATCGTTGCTGATCCAAGTGAGTGGTAACACACTTGATTGTCAACCCAGGTGTTGCAGGTTCGATTTTCATGCAGGCCTATGTGTAGCTACGCCACTGCTCTGTATATTAAATCGCATTCTCATTCATCAGAGGTTCGATCGTAATAAAACTAATCTATGGTACGCATAACAATATCACTCTGGTGAACGAGAATAATTAAATTGATGCTGATCCGTGGTCTAGTGATAACTCACTTGACTGGCACTCCATGGGTCACAGGTTCGACTCCCATGCAGGCCGTTTGCAGCCTATAGTATCAGGTATCACCAGATAAGGTAAATAAAATTATAAAACTATGTTTCATTCACTATTTTTTAGTACATTTGTAGATTGCATTGTTATAACACATCACCATTTATTGTATCATCATTTATAATTATCCTTTTTACCTGATATATTTGTTTTGATGTATAAAATTTACATCAAGTTTTGTTCTATATGTTCTGATTATCATGTGTCATGTCTCATCATAACGGAGGAAATAAAAAAATCTTTCTCTCTACTTTTTGACATGACATGAAAATTATTTATGCGATTGTGTTAGAAAAAGGACGTAGCGTGGTAAATGTATGTAGTTTAATTTCTGCAAATTCAAAGACCGTTTTATCTAAAAACGTCCATAACACCATAACGTTAATGTGTATTTGAAAGCAAACCTAAAATCCAAAAAACATATTGGTGGGAAACAGAGGGGAATAGATATTTAATTTATAAATAATAACACACAAAATGGAAATGTGTTGACTAAAAGACAATGGATTACTTCAGCTACTACAAAATGTTACAAACATTGATAACTACAATAGTTAAGTTGGAATTATATAACCTGTCAAAAAGCACTATGGTCCTGTGAAAACTTCCGTAAAGAACGAAGTTGTTAACTTGAATAATTGTTAAAATTAATAAAACAAATGTTGAAAAAAAGGTTCTGAAGATAAGATTTTCAAACATATCCATTGAGACCTGGGAGTAGGATTATATGTTATAGGCTTCAGACTTAATATTATAGTGAAAAGCAGCCCTACTCAGGCTGTCATGTTTTATTTTGAACCAATATGGAGTGCAGATAGCAGGTCAGCTAAGCAACATTTACTTGATATTATTTTAAAATCGGGCAGATTTTTTTGTCATTTTTTCCATAAATTCAAATAGTGAAAAGTAGCTCCGCCCCTGCATGACATTTTTAGGAACCAACATGGAGTGAGTAAGTCTTAAACAGGGTCACCTAAGGAACATTTCTATAAATCATTTTGAAATCGGCCCAGCTGTTTCTAAAGAAGAAGATTTTCCCTTTTTCATTTCGGTTGCCATGTCAACTAGAGTTCTGCATGGAGCCACTCCAGAAATATTTAAGAGGACGGACAATCACCCTATAACAATAGCTCTCAGTGAGCATTTTTGCGATCAGGTGATCTTATAAAGTCTACTCACGCTTTTTGTTAACCGAGTTGAAGTACAACGCCGGGAATGCCACAAAACATACTATATTTAAATGGTATTGTAAACAATTAATGGTTAGGGTACAATATCCCATTTATAAAGCCTTTCATCTCATTTAAAATCGATGAATAAAAGAAAACTTACTCTTTTTAAATGGTATTCCAAAAATTTCGAGTTCTGGTCTAGGGCTCAGCCCGCCGTGTTTGAAGCCCAACATTTGCCAAGTATATAAACTTATTTCAATATTTTACCTGTTACTCATTATGACAGTATTGCACGACAATCACCCAAATTATAAATATTTAAATAAGCTTTTGATCAAGTAATAAAACAGTTATTTCATGGTGTTTTGGTAAAAGTTAAAACTGTTGTCCTTGGTGTCAGGAATGATGTTCCCAATTCTCAAACATGAGTGTATGCATACATGTAAAAACAAAATAACAATAAAGCAGAAAACGAAGACACAAGACACGAAAGAAAATATCTTACCCACATTTTTGCCTGTGGTCCGAATGAAAAATGAATGGGATAAATTTCTGATAAAGCGAATGAGCAAACGTTATCAGAACATTTTTATCTCGTACCAGACACCGCCTTGCAGTTCAAACTTTTATTAGATTATATTTTGATGTACGTTTATTTAATTTGTTCAAAGATAATAGATATATGAATGCTGATCTAAAACAAGTATAGATTACGTGTTTCGGTTTTATTGTGTGTCGTCCATATCTTTTAGTCACAAGTATGATATTCAAATCAGGACAGTGAGGGTCTCGGATCAAAAACTGAGTTACAATTTAGATAGTCATTGTCCTATTCATTTCTGTTTGTGTTTTAGATTTTGGTTAAAGCCATCCATAAATGACGTTTACAGGAGTTTATACTATTATGTTCTCCTTACTTACCTTGACGTTTTCATTTGTTTCCAAGTACATTTAAAAATAACCTGACTGTTAGGAATACAAACTCGTTCAGAAGTAATGAGCAACATAAGCTTGCAGTTAAATTGAAAATAGTACTCGTCAACAGTGGCGGGTCTACCGGGGGGCACGGGCCCTATGTGCCGTACATAGGGCCCGTGCCCCCCCCCCCCAGCGGGCCGGCAATGTTTATGGGGGCACATCTTTATTGATTTAACTGTACAAATAAGTTGTTTTGTCACAATTTAAATTTTATATAAGCATTTGAGCAAATCATCGAGTATATTATAGTATACGAAACGAAAAAGTGTTTTGAAAAATGACATCGGGGCCCGAACATTCGATAAAAAAAAATCGGCGCCGGCTGCAGTTATACGCGTAAGTTAACTGTTTTCAGAATATATCATATACCAGATATATAAGTTGTTTTAAACGGTTACATGTGTACATAACATGCTCGTCATTTATTTATTTAATTTATTTAATAATTTATAACAATGACATCCGAAGTACCTACAGTCTCGTTGATTGCAATCAATATACTGTAGTGTAGGTTTATATAGCACTAATTTTAAAGCATAAATATGTGTGTCTGAGATGGACGAGTGGTTAACGCCTTAGCCTGTTAGTCCGTCGACCTTGGTTCGATTCCCCATAACGGTGAGATATCTTTGGGTTTTTTTAAATTGTTTATCTCAGTAAATGATATCTTTTTAATTCAATTTATCGCCAAACATTATTGCCAGTGAAGACAAATGTTAATTCCATGTCATTATATGATCAAACAAATGCATTCAAAAAAAGGTTTAGTTGTGCCCCCCCCCCCCCGTTTAGAAAGTCCTGAAACCGCCCCTGGTCAATGTAACCTACATTTTCGAAAAATCAGTACCTTAATAGCAAACAAAGATGTGAAATTACGTGCAGGTGGCCATGCTTGTCAAAGCAATAACATGATAACATTATGATACGTTGATAACCTCATTTATACGGTACAAATGAACTACAAAACAGTAACATCGGTACATATAAATAAGTAAATAAGTAATAAGAATTATGTCGGGATAAACTCTCAAAACTGATATTTTTGCTGTAAAAACCGATTTATTGTTTTATTTTTAACATGTTGATATATTGATAAAGAATATGACATATTTCAATCAAGTTCAATTATAATAAACAACAGAAACAACAACACTGTAATTTTAATTTGTTAAAAAAATACCCCCAACCCATAAAACTTCATCAAACTTCAAAACCCCCAAAACCTCAAAATTCAAAATCAACTGGTTTTTTCTATCAAACAATAATCAATATGTCTTCTTATTTTGTTTCATAATAACATTAACATAAAAAAGCGTATTTATTTATTCGCTTAAAAATTGCATAAGATTGCACATGTTATGGATTTACTATATACCATTGTACTAAAAACATACATATATAGTTGTTTTTCTTGTCTATATCTATGACATTTAAAAAGTACATGGTACTCAGTTTTTACACATTGAGTATCAGAATAACAGACCACTACCTCTCTTGGAATCAATAAATGACCATCAGATTCAATATAAAATTGATGACTAGAACATCGAAATCTCGCAATCGATTTTCTCACATTAAAGGGTAAACTGATTAACTGGTATGTTCCTGGATTTAATATGTATTTAACCTGTGTGTACGTGTCATGGAGGACGAGTTTCTGATATTTCTGAACAAGTATTGCCTTTTGCATTGGAGAAACCGTTGTTCAGAGACATTAAATGTTCATTAAAGTTTTTAACACTTTGACGTAGCCAAACAAACCCAAAACCATAGCGGTAATTACAAGGAGTTCTTTACAGAGATATCCAAATTATCTTTTTTGATCCCTCCTTGTGTTTTGAACATGAAATGGCAATTTAATGGATCACGTTTTTCTGACATGCGTAGTAGTTAGTGTCAGTATTTAGCACAATTGATATCATGATAACTACACAAAGGAATTTATCAGCAATCTTATTTATGCATCACCTTTATTTATATGATTATTAAATCCAAAAATGTTTAAATATATTGAATATAAATGTCCTAAAGAATAGTAAAGACCTTATAATGAAATAAACTCAATATTTGGTGATGAGAAATTTACAGAAAGATGGTAAGATTTAAAAACAATCATGCCATAGCCAGTGCAACAAATTGGATTTTGTCAAACCAATGTGGCAAACAGTTTATGGTGTATCAATTTAAACTGATATATATATATATATATATATATATATATATATATATATATATATATATATATATATATATATATATATATATATATATATATATATATATGTCGCATTTTTTATGTTAGTGAGTCTTATTACATGTATTTATGACCCGAATGCTCTTGACGCCCCCAAAAATTGGATTACTGTATTTGACATAGTATACTGCGGTTATTCGATTTCCAGCCTTTCCTGATTACCTAACGTATTAAGTACAGGTGTGCTTCCTAGAACAGTTCTCAATACTTTGCTATAATCCGTTCGTCAGCATATAACAAATTCAAGTTTGATTTAGATGACGGATATGGAAGGGAATATCCGCCAGGACATGCATGCTGCTAAATGACAATTGCATATTGCCTTGTGTTATTTGATGTATGTGAATCACATATTCTTGCGTGTAAATGGCAAATGCATCCATTCTGTGCCATCTTAAAATGTTAATGCGAACAAGTTCTTATTGCTTTGTACGTTTTACTTTGTGAAATTGATTAAATCGTTCCTCCCTTATTTAATACTGACACATGCATGTTAACATTTAGTTGTTGCCCGTTGTTGTTGTTGTTTTGTATATAGGTCCCTGTTGTAGGTTTCATTCATAAATCTGTCAAATGGATTCTTACTTTTGCTATCTATACTTGCTCTCTGTGCTCTTTGATATGCTGGATGTTTATATACGTATATATTTATTAGATATCAAGTAATAGTAGTTAAGGCATTAAATGATTGAAAGTTATGCAAGGCGAAAACAATACTAAGTAAGCACTAAGCAACATGAAGTTAATCAAATGAGCCTTTACCATTTGTAATATGTAATTCATATAACGCTGGGAACCAGAATTTCCGGCAGTTTCCGTAAAATCGATGAACCATGCACGGTGTCTTAGAAAAAAAATACCAGACGGATTCGACCACAACCAAACAACAAACCGAAAACACCAAACCGAAAACAATCAAGAATCAGTGTTTAGGTAAGCGCATTTGGCAAATTTCATGCAATTTAATTGTGCCAATAATGTTAAAACATAGTCAGGAAGAGAAATATGTTCAGTATCAATAACACTATCATAAAACACTGTGAACATTTCGGAATAGGACCCCAATTTGGACAGTTGAGAGTTTTCGTAAATAACTAGAGACAGTGTGGATTTAAGTAAACGACAGTGTGTATTTTGGCAGATGCTTGTTTACATAATTAGGTCAAAGATTTCTGTGTACCACACATGTGATGAGGGTAGAAAATACAGGAGTTGGAAATTCAAGACATTGTTCTGTTTGTGCCTGAGTACAAAGAATTTTGGAAGAACGGTATCACATATTTTTGTAATTATATTTGTTATTAATGCACCAGTCAATTGAAACAACGCCCCCAGGTCCGGGGGTATACCGGGGATAGCCGGGGAAAAGGGCCGTGTTTTTACTTCCAGGTGCCCCCGCAGGGCCAGGTGACCGCGGTGGTAGCTACAATAATGAGCGATCAGGGATACTTTTTTATTATTTTGACATTTCATGTCTGCCATAGTCTAAAAATTGTCAAAAGACTGGTTGACGGCCATTTAGGTGGACTATGCTTTATCACTGCTTAGGGATGCACCAAAAACAGAAATTAACACTCACTAATTTCTTTATTTTGACACTAAGACTATGGGTCATGAAAACACAAGATATAATTTTGTTTTGCCTTCCTACAATAATTTAGGTCACGTGACCGTCATTGATAAATTGTATACAAAGCAGACAAATAACCAGCGAATTTTTATGGATGTTATGTGGCAAATATGGTTGGTTTCTATGGCAATTAATTTGGGATTAGTAAAACTACGTTGTTTACAGTGTTAACCATTGTTTTAAGTGAATTAATATGTTTTAAAGACATTTTTTCGCGAGTTTGAAAGCATCTACTCTTGTAAATAGTTTGTAGTAAAAATGACGTCATAGCTTTGCAGATACGTGCATTTCACGTGATAACCAGGTAAAAACAAAGATGGCCGCGAATCAAGGTTGCTCGCGATTTTAGGGTCTAGGACGATACAAATCCGTACACTTTTTAAGTGTTTTTTTCACACTTATCTTTTTTGTTGTAAGTTAAAATTTCGTATGAAACTGTTTCATAAACATCTTTGGTTAATGTGACAACAGATTCCCGATCTAATATTTTTTTATGTATAAAAAAAATCGTTCATTTTATGGAAAGAAAATCACCATTAAAATTATGCTATCGAGGGCACATATACCATATACTTGAAAAACGAAAATACGTGCATGGTCATACAATTATAATTCATAGTAACACAAAATATAACTTTAAACTTTTAAACTGAAGACGGGAACGCGACTCAATTAATTACGACGACATAGCATAACCCTTGTTTATAATAACACAGATATCTTCACACGGTTCTCAATTATAAATTAATAATTGGTTAACAAACGGACTCGGGATTAAGAAACAAAATAAAACGACACATGATTTATGTTACCGAAATCAATTAACACTTATTGTTTACTTTGCGTTCATAGATGATTATAGGGATGAAGGTCGCAATTACGACTGTGGTGTTTTTCACACATTCCCATTCTGATAAAGAATATGAGGAGTTTCGTTAATTGGCACTGTTGAACCTCACCGACACGCCTTCATGCTGTCGTCGATCCTGAATGGCTGATACAAATGTCGTAATAGTCCCCGACACGCCTTCTGACTGTCAGTCAACCGTTGCAACCGTTGTAATCGCAACAAAATCGTGTATTGTCAAAACTGATGATTGGTTTGATAAGGATTGTCGCTACGCGGATTAAAGCATGTCGGCATAATTAACGCGTGTCGGTAATAGGCCTTGCCAGCGGAAGGCACGTCGGGCCCGACAAGCCATAAAGGGCTGGCGGAAACCCTGCATACGTATTCTATTTTGAATAAACACTACTGTAATGCACCAGTCAATTGTAACCACGGCCCCCCTAGGTCGGGGGGGGGGGGGTATATACCAGGGATAGCTGGGGAAATGGGCCGTGTTTTTACCTTTCAGGTGGCCCACAGTGCCGGGTGAATGCGGTGGTTTTGTCTTCGCTTTAAATATACCTAGGGTCCCTGGGGGGCGGGGACATTTGGCGGGGATCTTACCATCTGTTCGTCTCCGCCCTGCGGGGATTTTAGCTGCGGTTGGCTGGGCCGAAAGTCCCCGCTATCCCCCGGACCTGGAGATGGGGGGTGGCGTGGTTACAATTGACTGGTGCATAAGCCTCACTCAAGTTATTTATTGTCTGAAATGTTTTTTGGAAGAATTACAATTCAAATGTTCAGATTATTTATATTTATAAATATCTTGAAGTTAGGTCAACATAACCGCAAAACCTGAAAAATGCACATGAATCTTCTGAGGTCATTCCCGCGTGTGCTACATTATGATTTTTAAGCGTATTTACATTAAATGGCTTTTTTTTTAAAGTACTCAACAAACAAGATGAAATTTATGACCAAGGCAAGCCCTGTATTCATCAAATAATGCACCAGTCAATTGTAACCACAGCTCCCCCAGGTCTGGGGGTATACCGGGGAAAAGGGCCGTGTTTTTACTTTCCAGGTGACCGTGGTGGTTTTGTCATAGCGCCATATTAAGCCGAGATTGGGCGTTATATGGAGTCTCTGGGGTGTGGGGGCATTTGGCTGGGGTATAACCACCCGCATTTACCCGGGGTTGGCTGGACCGAAAGTCAGACCGGGGGGGCCCTGGTTACAATTGACTGGTGCATAGTAGATCGTGGTAAATAAAGGCCAATGTTTTAGTAGGTGATCAGTATTTGTGCCCTGTTTGGAAATATACCACGTATGGTCAACCAGTAATGTCATAATTATTCTTTAAGCTGCCCTTCTATAACTCTTGTTTGAATTCTTTTCATCTCAGTAAGTTATTGTGGGCAATTTGGCTATTAGAACAGGTTTTATGAAAGTTGATGTCACGGTATGTGAATTTCATCACCAACATCAGAATCTTCTATTTAGAAGTAAGAGCCACATTGTTCGCTGCTTGTCATGTAATGGGACAAAATAAAACAATTTATCATGAGGAAATAGTTGTCAAACATTTAAAATGCTTTTTACAACCATGTAGCAGTACACAGGAGTTAAGAAATGAAAAAAATATGTTTGTGAATTGTCACAGTAAATAAATACTGCCGGTAGATATCTATAACTGTCTCCAATGCCCAGTTGTAAAGTTGTCCGCCTAAGGAGTTGGAGGTCGGGGTTCAAACTCCCAAGCCACTTCTTACTGAAATACTTTAAAAGTTGGTTAAAGTACATCTAGCTCCCTTGTCTGGTGCCTGGCAGTGTAGTGCTTGAAAAAGTGGTGTATTCAGTACTGGTTTAGTCTAGGTTAGTTGCACCCTGTGTATCAGTGCTTCACACCTAGCCCGTGAAGGAACTAAGGGGTCTCTTCGTAAAAGAGCTAGGGTATTGCACCCGGACTCTTGTTTCCCACACTTCTGCCTTTTGCTACATGCCTTCAGCAAAAGATAAAGGACCCCGTTGGAAATAAGTGCATGCACTTTCATAGGTTTCCCTTGAAAAGGTCTGAAGAAACATACTCATTGATCAAGAAGTATGAATGTATGGACATCACTAGTATTCAGCTCTGCATGCAATACATGTTTTAGTCTGTGACTATCCAAATAATATTTATGTTTATTATGATTCTTTGCACATTTAATTCCAATAAAAAATGGTTTAGACTTTTTCTGGATTGTTCATTCATTATTAACGATGTATACACACAAGCTTTCATTTCATCTTTTTCTATTTTATAAGGTGGTTGTCTCAAGGTGTTTATGTTAAATATAGCATTTGGGCTTGTTTATCGTCCAAGTCTAATTTCAACATGTAAACATGACGGTATTTTTCATGGTCTCTGCACAATTGCCTCCGAATATGACAATTCTGTCTCATGGAAGTGGCATGCAATGCACCAGTTATTGGTTACCACGCTTTTTTTTCACCCCAGACCTGGGAATTTGTTGTTACAATTGACTGGTGCAATTTAACTTGTGTGATCATCTTTTTCAAAAATTTAAAATTGTCACTCTTCAGACAGTTTGAGGGATGAATTTTCCATAGTAAACTATACATGACAAACAGAATACTTGAAAAAAATGTCTGTTTTTTTGCCTGTCTGTGAATTTGTTAAAATTCACAGCCGAAAAATGACAGGTGTGAGCCTTGCATAAGAAAAAGGCTCAATACCCTCTAGGGTTATAATATTGAAAAGTCAAAAGATAGTAATCTTTTCTTTTTTTAAAAAAATGTCCACACACACTTCAAACTTGAATAATATTGATATCAAGTCATAGGGTACTTATATATTGCTTTTAGTGAAACAATGTTTATACTCCTTTTTACTAGCTAACGACCAAAATTTGTTTGTTCAAACAGTTACAAAAAATCCATCAAAACAGACACACATTTAGTAAACAAAAACACTATTTATACACCTAAATCATACATTTTGGTGTCAGTGGTATTCATTATATGACAGTACTGTTTTATTAACAGCGTTGATACAAATCCAAGTACTCTTACTGGAGCATGATTTAGATATGATACTATTAATTTTTTAAAGGGACACTGCATAATACAATTGCACACAATTAAAAATATTGTCTAGAATTTACATAACTTTTATATATTGTTGTGAAAAAAAAAATGAATTACAGATCAATACATACCAGTGCTGTAAAAGTCAATAAAATGGTCCAGTGAACTCATGGTTCCAATACCCAATTATGGGAAATATTATTGCATTGTCTTTGGGTACAGTTAGGTTTGGTGTTTCCATACAGTGTCAGCAGGTGCTCTAAAATGGCAGCCAAAGGAATGCTTTTCATCTATATAATTTGCATATATATAAATATCACAGATTTGGTTAGTATACTGAAAGGCTAGTCACGACATAGTCACAGTGAAGGTCTACTCTGCTGAAAGTCACAGCAAATAGTTGTAGCCCGGAATTATAGCTATTCTGGTTTTCCCAACCTAATCCTCCGGTCCAAACAAAATTAAACCGTTGTAATATATACACGTTACTTCGGAAACAATAGAGTCATTGGACTGTTACATGCATTTCAATAGCTAGAAATTCATGTTTTATTTGTACCGGCATGGGATAACCCAGTTATGTTAATTCCGGGCTATATGTATTGCTACAATGCTTTAAAGTTGACAGTTTAATATATGAAATGATCACATGACTTGCATGGTCATATTATTCCATTTTAACTGGGAACCCATTATGTGCTATTTCTAAACAGGTAAACTGTGCTGATGTCAGTGATGTGACATAAGTGTTGTGTTTATCTTCATTATATATGATCTGCTTCATGGTAGCTCACATGGACATTTCTATGCTGTTTTTGGGAAGTTACTGGGTTTTTTGACCATCTGATGTCTGGTCCTTAAAGGGACTGTGTCAAAGATTGGCGCACATTTTTTTTCTTAGGACAATTATCGAATAGAATGTGTAACCCTTTGATATAAAAAAAATGTGTCGGAGACCGGGTTCAAACCCGCATGGCCAATTTTGAAACCCAGCATCTTACTTTTCTTACGTGAGAAAGCCCCTTGAAAGCCAATGTTTAAGCCACTTTCACTGATACTCAGTACCTAAAAGTTTCTGACTTTATTCCCCTGCAACAGTGTGGGGAGAGGATTATAGGAATGTATTTCGTCCGTCTGTCTGTCCATAACATTTCGTGTCCGGGCTTTAACTTACTTATGCATTAATGGATTACCATTTTCCTTGGTACAAATGTTGTCCTTATTGAGACGATGTGCAGTGAACTTGATCGGGTCCATATTTCAAAGGTCAATGTAACACAAGACATATAAAGGTCAGAGTTCACATGCTCAAGTCTGCACAATAACTTAATTATGCATTGATGGGTACCATATAACTTTTTACAAATGTTGTCATTGAGATGATGTGGAGTGACCTTGACCCAGGTCCAAACCTCAATGTTCAAGGTCACATCTGACATTTAAAGGCCATAGTACACATGCTCGTGTCTGGGGTATAACTTGCAGGAATGGATTACCATATTACCTGGTAGGAACGTGTCCTCATTGAGATGATTTGCAGTGACCTTGACCTGTGTCCATAACTCAATGGTCAAGGTCACATCTAACATTTAAAGGTCCTACACTTAGTACACACAATATGAATAACAAATATCCTTATGTCCAGATATCCGAGAATGTTATTTTAGGTTGTGAGAAAAAAACAAAATATACTTAAAAAACAACAGCAGGGGATATAGGCTGTCCTTTGGATTGCCTTGTTGTACATTCAGGCACTGATTTAATTGCGTCTTTGAACAGATCTTGAATGATGCCCACCCCATTTTGTATGCACTACTGCAGCCAATTTAATATTATAGTTGTAAAATTTTGTTTTGAATTGTTACAGGCCCATTGTCCGCATTTCCAGAATGGTGCAAGCCGAAGTATGTTCAGGATGGAACATCATAGGAAAGATCCAGGGTTATGCTAACAAAGGCAAGGTTGATTTTTACAAAAGATTACATTTGGAGCCAAGTATCAATATAAGTTCTTTTCAATGGATTATTTACCAGTTTAGGTACTTACTTTTATGTTAAGGCAATGACTTAACTATTTTATCCCATCAAGCCTTAAGTGAAAATGAATGGACAATGCAATTTTGTGAAGAATATGAGTTTCAAAATGACTTTCAAAATACAAACAATTTCTCTATGGTCATATAAATATATATTTTTTCTCTTGATTGTGCTGAAATTGGCCCGTTTCAAGCCAGGGACAGTACACACCATCTTTCATTCCCACCATCCTTTGTGAAGAGGAATCCAAATGTTCTTTGGCCTGAGTTCTTATGGGTAAGTTAATGTAAAACCAATTTATCTCACTGATTTCTGAGGTGTATTTTTTATGCCCCCCCCCCCCCCCCGAGAGTGAAAAATATTAAAATCGCACTGTCCGTTCCTGTGTCTAGCTCAACTTCTCGTTTACAGTTATGTTCAAAGCTATCTGAAAGTGAGATTTCTATATTTGATTTGGCAACTTTCTTGAATCACTCCTATGCATTTATATTCCTTGATGAGCATTGTCTCTTGTGAGGATATTAACTGGCTTACTGCTATCCTAAGAATGCTTATCATTTATGTAAAGTACTTGTATGTTTTTCTTTTAAGTTTGCTTGTAAACTTTGGAAAAAAAATCCGCATGATAAACTAGGCACACTCTTTCTCCCAAATAAGATTTATCACAATTAATACAAAAAAATTTATATACCAAATGTATGAAAAAATGTTTAAATCCATGATTTTCATGTATAAAGTACAAGTTTAATTAACAGAAAGGTGCAGAAATCACAGTATTTCAATGAGACCATAGTAGATCACAGTTAATCTTTAGCACTCACCATAAATGCATTATTTAGGAAGAAGATAAAGATCACTTAAAATTTATTAGCTCACCTGTCACATAGTGACAAGGTGAGCTTTTGTGATCACAATTTGTCCGTCGTCCGTCCGTCCGTTCGTAAACTTTTACTTTAAACGACATCTCCTCATAAACCGCTTAGCCAATTTCATCCAAAGATTGTTCAAATTATGGCCTTGGGGTCAAAATTGGCCCGCCCCGTGGGGTTAGGGTATTCTCTATATGTTTATAGTTAAAACTTCAAAAATCTTCTCCTCTGAACTTACTTGGACTAGAGCTTAGATATTTGGCATGATTCATCGTCCAGTGGACCTCTACAAAGATTGTTCAAATTATGGCCTTGGGGTCAAAATTGGCCCCGCCCCCTTGGGGGGTCATGGGTATACTTGATATGTTTATAGTTAAAACTTCAAAAATCTTCTCCTCTTAACTTACTTGGACTAGAGCTTAGATATTTGGCATGATTCATCGTCTAGTGGACCTCTACAAAGATTGTTCAAATAATGGCCTTGGGGTCAAAATTGGCCCCGCCCCGGGGGGTTAGGGTATTCTCTATATGTTTATAGTGAAAACTTCAAAAATCTTCTCCTTTGAACTTACTTGGACTAGAGCTTAGATATTTGGCATGATTCATCGTCAAGTGGACCTCGACAAAGATTGTTCAAATTATGGCATTGGGGTCAAAATTGGCCCCGCCCCGGGGGGTCATGGGTATACTTGATATGTTTATAGTTAAAACTTCAAAAATCTTCTCCTCTTAACTTACTTGGACTAGAGCCATATGTTTTCGACATACCAAGACAACGTGTCGTGTGCAAGACCCATGTCCCTACCTCTAAGGTGAAAGGCATAAAGAGTTTTGGCTGTCATTTAGTATGATTGTTTTTTTTTTCTATGCTCAGAGGCAATATAATATAACTTGCAATATGTATTTGACACATAAAGGCAAGATCAACTTTTTTATGTACTTGTTCATAGATCAATGTCACATTGGGGGGCATTTGTCACATACTTTGACAGCTCTTGTTCAATATTCTTTGAGAAACAAGCTATGTTAAACTCTTTTACTCAGGTGAGCGATTTAGGGCCATCATGGCCCTCTTGTTTTTGTTTATACATGCGTTTGTATTGATTTTGAATAAGAGTGTTACTTTAAACATTAAAGTATTTAGTAGTAACAGAATTAATCTCCATAGAGTTTGAACTTAAATGGCTTGCATTAACTCAATCTTTCTTTTTAGCTCACCTGTCACATAGTGACAAGGTGAGCTTTTGTGATCACAATTTGTCCGGCGTCCGTCCGTCCGTAAACTTTTACTTTAAACGACATCTCCTCATAAACCGCTTAGCCAATTTCATCCAAACTTCACAGGAATGTTCCTTGGGTGGTCCCCTTTGAAAATTGTTCAAAGAATTGAATTCCATGCAGAACTCTGGTTGCCATGGCAATGGAAAGGAAAAACTTTAAAAATCTTTTTCTCCCAAACCACAAGGCTTAGGCCGTTGATATATGGTAGGTAGGATCACCAAATGGTCCTCTACCAAGATTGTTCAAATTATGGCCCTTGGGTCAAAATTGGCCCCGCCCCGGGGGGTCATGGGTTTTCTCTATATGTTTATAGTTAAAACTTCAAAAATCTTCTCCTCTTAACTTACTTGGCCTAGAGCTTAGATATTTGTCATGATTCATCGTCTTGTGGACCTCTACAAAGTTTGTTCAAATTATGGCCCTGGGGTCAAAATTGGCCCCGCCCCGAGGGCGTCATGGGTATGCTCTATATGTTTATAGTTAAAACTTCAAAAATCTTCTCCTCTTAACTTACTTGGACTAGAGCTTAGATATTTGGCATGATTCATCGTCTAGTGGACCTTTACAAAGATTGTTCAAATTATGGCCTTGGGGTCAAAATTGGCTCCGCCTCGGGGGGTCATGGGTTTTCTCTATATGTTTGTAGTGAAAACTTCAAAAATCTTCTCCTTTGAACTTACTTGGACTAGAGCTTTGATATTTGGCATGATTCATCGTCTAGTGGACCTCTACAAAGATTGTTCAAATTATGGTCTTGGGGTCAAAATTGGCCCCACCCCCTTCGGGGGTCATGGGTTTTCTCTATATGTTTATAGTGAAAACTTCAAAAATCATCTCCTCTGAACTTACATGGCTTAGAGCTTAGATATTTGGCATGATTCATCGTCTATTGGACCTCTACAAAGTTTGTTCAAATTATGGCCCTGGGGTCAAAATTAGCCACACCCCGGGGCTGATGGGTTTTCTCTATATGTGTTATAGTGAAAACTTAAAAAATCTTCTCCGAACTCACAAAGACAAGTAACGTCTTATATTTAAACTGGATAAAATATTTAGTACACATACCAATTTTCAATATGGGCCACATACAACAATTAATAACAAATATACATATATAGATACACACGTAAAATCAATTAGTGACAAGAGCTTAGATATTTTGCATGATATATCATCTAGTTGACTTGTACCAATATTGTTCAATCTTTGGCCCTGGGGTCAAAAAATGGCCCCACCCAGGCGGTCATGGGTTTCCTTATATATGTATATGATGAAAACTTATAAAATCTTCTTCTCCGAAACCAAAAGGCGAAGGCCTTAGATATTTAGTATGAAGCATTGTTTATCGGACCACTATTAAGATTGTTCAAACTTTAGCCATGGGGTCAAAATTGGCCACGCCCCGTGTTCATAGGCTTAGGTTTTCAATATTTTTATATAGTCTTATATAATAAAACTTTAAAAATCCTCTTCTCCAAAATATAAGACCTAGAGCTTTCATATTTGGTATATAGTGTTACCTAGTGGACCTACACCAAAGGTATTCAAATTATTGTCCCGGGGTCAAATTGGCCTTGCTCAGGGGTCATTTGTTTTTACATTGTCTTGTCACTTAAACATCTTTTCCTCTGAAAGTAAAGGTCAGAATGACTCCGTACTTGATATGTAGCATCCTTACATGGTCCTCTCTCAACTTTGTTCAAATGGTTTTGTTTGGCCCCTTTTAGGGGTCACCAGAGCAAAAAATAGAAACACCTTTAAACAACTTGATCTTATTAACTGCTTGATGGATCTTCAAGTCTGAAGCATCCTAGCATGGGCCTCTGTCAGGTCTTTTCAAATAATTTTGTTTGGCCCCTTGCCACCAGAGCTAAAATTAGTAAAAAAAACTTAACATTTTCTTCGCATGAACCCCTTGATAGATCTTCAGCAAATTTGGTTTGAAGTGTCCTTGCATGGACCTCTCTTAAATTTGTTCACATAATTTTGTTTGGCCCGGTTGCCATGGCAACCTAAAGAAAAATGTCAACAATTGGTTATAATCATCTTCTTCTCCTAAACCGCTTTGACAATTTTGATGAAACTTCAGGAATGATCCTTGGTTGGTGCTTTTTCAAAATTGTTCAAAGAAATTAATTCCATGTAGAACTCTGGTTGACATGGCAACCTAAAGGAAAAGTGTCAACAATTGGTTACAATCATCTTATTCTCCTGCCATGGCAACCTGAAGTAAAATATAGGCTGTCGTGTCCGCGCTGTGACTTACTCTTATATGGACAGATTTTAAAATGACTTGCCATATGTTTTTGACATACCAAGACAACGTGTCGTGTGCAAGACCCATGTCCCTACCTCTAAGGTGAAAGATACACTAAGTGTTTATTCACAATGGAATGCTGAATATGAGGACATAAAGAGTGTTGGCTGTCATTTAGTATGATTGGGTTTTTTTCTATGCTCAGAGGCAATTTAATATAACTTGCAATATGTATTTGACACATAAAGGCAAGATCAACTTTTTATAAACTTATTCATAGATCAATGTCACATTGGGGGGCATTTGTCACATACTTTGACAGCTCTTGTTCAATATTCTTTGAGAAACAAGCTATATTAATAACAAAGGTTAAACTCTTTTACTCAGGTGAGCGATTTAGGGCCATCATGGCCCTCTTGTTTCATTTTTTGATGAATTGATCAGATTGTTGGATCAAAGAAGACAAAAATAAAAGCCTAAAATTCGGATACAAACAATAATTGCACTCAGATGTAGTGCAAATCAACTTTTATTGACTGACCAACATATTTGCAAAATAGTACTGGTATATTATGGTTTTACAGTAGGTGAAAATTATAACCTGTCGAAGCTGATAATATATTTGATTATTACTGGTAGCAAAAATGTTACAAGTAAACCACATGTATGTATTTAACAGCTAGAGTAGATGTGTCAAGCAAATTCAAATATTTTGTAATATTAAATGTGTAATGTGCACTTAATTTTATTTTAAACTACTGATACCAACTTTGTTGCATGAAGAAGAAATGGAAAAAAAAGTTAATGACTGTTCTCAGCTTAAAGTCAAGAAGAGGTACTAGTATATGACACTGGCTGATCTTTAGGGGATGGGGTATAACTGGAGTTGCTTGAAATATAGCCTATATTTTATCATTCTCGTACACTAGTGATAATGCAATGATTAACATTGTCTTAGATTTATAATTGTCAATCCTCTGATGAAAAAGAAGGTATTTTATTAAACAACAGATTAAGTACTTTGTATTTTTTCACAAGCAACAAGAAAAATCCCACCTGTTGTCTTATTGACAGAGTATTTTTATACCATACATTTGTTTATTTCATTAATTGACAAATAGACTCAAACCAACGTGTCGAAATATTACCAAATTAACTTTGTCTGCTTACTAACTTGAGGATTTCTTATCAAATCCTTAAGTTTCAGGTTGCCTTGTTTATGTGCTTTATATGGATAAATATACATGTATGTTGGAAGAACTTTAAAGATAAACTTAATATTTATCATAAAACTATGGTATTATATTTGGTCCAAATAGTGAGATAAACAAAGAGTGTATAAACCAATGTTTTATCTTTGAATGCATATTCTGTCTGACAAGTATTGTTTCTCTGCAGGTGCCTTGAGCCATCCTAGGAGGCATCCCAAGTAACACCATTAAGAACGTATAAATGTTTGAACTGTGCAGACTTCTTGTTGTGAGAAAAAAAGGTACACATATACATGTATGTAATGACTTATAAATATTTTTCAATTAGAATTGTGATTATCATTTTTGTCCTTTGAAGAGAACCTTTCATCAAAAGTAATAGAAGAACATTGGATAGTTTACTGTCATAACTGCATATAATAATAACTGAAGTTAATATTAATTCATTCCACCTTCTGCCAAGTGGCTATGATGTGCTAAGCAGACCAAAAAATTTCAGCCTGCAGCCAATGAGATAGAAATGGAGAGAAGGGCAATAGCAGCTTGCACAAGTCAAGGCTCTGCAGCGCATGAAACCCCTTGAACTGAAGATGATGGTGGGCCCCTGATGCAATGTAAATTATATGGAATGTTTTGTATATAACCAGTTATTCAATCATCATCAGTGCTGTACACAGAGTATTAAGTATATAACATTTCGTTTTCTGTATCTTTCTTGTTTTATTTTATATGAACCCGAGCTGATTTCATTGAAGTAAAAGTTACTTATAATTGCAACCTCCTTAAATGTATCGTATATTAGTTTAAAACAAAAGTACAGGTCACAGCCTTTTCCCACATGCCTGAAAAATGTGCTGTTTACCAAATAATATGCATTGCGCGGTTCTGGGCCTTGCAAAAGAATTACCGGTACTACAAATGAAATAATCATGTTTTTTCTATGTATATAAATTTCTTCCAAACTTTTTTCTTTTAAAGGATTGTCACAGGCACATAATTTTTTTATTGATTTATGTCCCATTAGTTTTCTCATGTTTTCAATGCAATTACATACTTTAACCCTACATAATTTGACTACATTCATTGTAAGAAAGAACACTGGATTAAAAATTCAAAATGTATGAACACTACTTTCTTAATTTCTTTTTCATAAAGAACATAAAGAATCTGTGGTAGGAAAACAAGTAATATTATAAACTTGTTGTAATGTTGATATGATAATTCTGTATGTCATTTCATTCGTTTGCTCAATCATTTACTTACAAAAGGAATTATTTTTTTATTCAAAATGCCTTATACATGGCGCCGCTTGTAAACATGTATCTTGAACAAAAATGTGCGATGCAGCTTTTGCATTGATATTGGGTGTGCTCCAAACAAGAACTGAAACAGCAATGTAGGGCATAGTTTTATTTTATTACATGGCATATGTGTTCAGTACATAATCTAGTCAAAATCTGATTACAATTTTTGTAATACAGTTAACTCCACACATAATAACTTCAGATATAAAGAAGAAATATTATGTGCCCAGTTTTAATGATGAATTCTACAAATGTGCGGATTAATGAAATTTGGACAGTCTCCCATATATATGCTTATTTATAGTATTTGTTTTTGCTGTCATGCTTATACTTTAAAAGCAATGACATTATGTTTTTTTTTAAATCATTAACGGGAAAAAACATAAATATACAAGACAAATTAATTTCAATTAATTTTCTGAATCAGTTCCTGAAGCCTAGAGATGTCAGCACTCGCAGTCAGCCGCGTTATCATCCATTGCTCCATTAACCTCATCCACCTGGTCAACACAATTCAAACATACCAGGTAATGGTAAATTTAGAAATGGGCTGAATTGACAATTTGAACATGTTGCGTCATTTAATTTGAATAACAAACGTTACAGCAATTAAACCCAAAGAATAATATGTTTATTAACTGGATATTTAATTCCTAATAAGTTAACATGTTAAACAATCATGAGATTGTTCAATACATTAAATGTTGACTGAACATTACAAATCATAAAATTTAATTATTCAACTAATGGACTGGTTTATTGTTTAGTCATTTAGTCTTATGCGATGGTAGTGTGTACGTAGTATGTGCGTCCGTGTGTCTGTAAACAATTCCACGTTAACACGATACAGCCTTCAGTTTTGATTGTATCTTGATGAAACTTGTACAGTATCTACATATCCATTAGAGCTTGGTTCCTTTCGAAAACCAGCCAGATCTGCCCATGCATGCCTAGATTATAGGCCTTGATAGTATAAAAAATCATGTAAACAATTGCTCGTTAACACGATACAGCCTTCAGTTTTGATTGTATCTTGATGAAACTTGTACAGTATTTACATATCCATAAGAGCTCGGTTCCTTTTGAAAACCAGCCAGATCCGCCCATGCATGCCTAGATTATGGGCCTTGATAGTATAAAAAATCAGTGTGTCAGTAAGCAATTGCTTGTTAACACGATACAGCCTTCAGTTTTGATTGTATCTCGATGAAACTTGAACAGTATCTACATATCCATAAGAGCTCGGTTCCTTTTGAAAACCGGCCAGATCCGTCCATGCATGCCTAGATTATGGGCCTTGATAGTAAAAAAATCAGTGTGTCAGTAAACAATTGCTGGTTAACAAGAAACAGTATTCAGAGTATTCAGAATCCATAAGGGGTTGGTTCTTTTCGAAAACAGTGATGTTGACCACACAAACCCAGCCAGTAGAACATAGGCCCTTTTGGGCTTCTAGTTTAAATTATAAGTGCATGTTTGTCTTCATAGCATCTTTATATATTTCTTTATTACATTAAGCTAATTTGTATGTGAAGCTTTGATTTTATGCACTCTTTTCAGATACAGACTCAGTTAAAACAGATATGGGTGAAAGTCATGAGACTTTTACAGGTAATGTTTATTAGACATTCAGTATTTATATATATATATATATTTTAAAAAAAAATGTCAATTGTAAAAGGATAGTATAATGTAGATGGATTAGATGCATTGCAGATGACTGAAGTCAAAATCATCTTTATAATAATTTGATATTATTTGTACTATTATTTAATAGCCATAATGATGAAATACATAAAACTGAAAATGGAAATAATTTCTATGAAGGTCTTCTTTCTATTTCCAATAGATTGAAGATGTCCGAGATTCACGATGAATGCTGTTTGAAGAAGAATGAACAGAATCACATTTTAATTTAATCTCACTGCCAATGTGGACTTAAAGAGGACAGGCTCTGTTATGACAACTGTATTTTTAAGTAACAGAGATAAGGGTGTTAAGGGAATCATTTCAATAAAATATGGGAGTACCAGTACATACCAGTTTGATATCTTGATTAGACTGGGACTTAAACAAAAATGGTAGATATTGGACCTCTCTAATATACATTTATAATCATCTCATGTCTTAAGTCAATAACAAAGCTGTAATAAGGCGATATTTAGTGTAATTAACACTTAGGGCTATTCTTCTAAAACATATAACCACCGGGTTTGGCAGATTTTTAATAATATATGGGTGGGCTTTTTTGCTAATTTGAACCCCAAAAGGCACATTTGCTTTTGTATGGGGTTGGCATAAAAACTTAATAAATGCCTTCCCTCCAGTGGTTATATTTTTAAATGGAATAGCCCTTATGAACATTTTTAGCTGGACTATTTGAATAATAACTTAAGGAGGGCTGTACTACTCGCCTCAGCATCTGCTTTGGCTTTAGCATCCGGTTAAAGTTTAAGACCAAGTTGGGATTTTCACTCACAACTGCAAAACCCTTCATTAAAGTCACTTAATACTCCATACAGTTGTTCAGGGTCATTACATAATGAGGTTAATACTTCAATAGCCTTCATTCATGGACTTAATACCTTGCACAATTAATGATGAACATCTTACAATAAGGTGACATAACTCCATTTTGACCCTAAATACAAATTATTGCCCTTTTTTCCTTTTTGCCCTTTTTTCATTTTTGCCTTTTTTTCATTTTTATTTCTTATGTCAGGCACATTTATATATTCTTAACAGGGTTTTTGAAAGCTAATTGTTTGGGCGGGCTGGTGGTAGGGTCTTCAAAGTCACCTTATGTGTAAAATAATTTTAGCTAGGTTTGACATATAGTGACCAAACTTCGTAGGAAGCGTTTATGAAGACCTTTCATGAGATTGCGTTTTAGGCTTCTAGGATCAAGATAAAGGTCAAAGTTACTATTAAAAGCAAAATAACTGGTATTGATTAACTTAAAGGTCGACATATTGTGACCAAACTTGGTTTATATGAAAGTTCATACAGACTTTTTATTGTGTTTTGGGTTATGATCTAGGTCAAAGTCAGTATTGCTGAAAAGTACAAATATAGTTAGTACTGAATAAGTAAGGGGTGACAATGTGTGACCAAACTTGTTATATATGACAAGTTAATGGAGAGCTTTCATTCGAATGCCTTGGGCCCCTTAGGGTCAATGTCACTGTTACTAAAATTTATTACTTTTTGGTACTGAATAACCTAAGTTATGGTTGATATACTGTGACCAATCTTGATATATAGGAAGAGTTTTTTGAGAACTTTCATGAGATTGTGTTTTGGGCCCATAGGATCTAGGTCACTGTTACAAAAATAGAAGACAGCAGTTGAAACTGAATTTCTTCTGCCAATCATTAACAAAACAAGTATTGTCACATCACGATTCTTGTTTACTTTTTAAATTGATTTTTCTATTGCTTTTGTCAAGCACATATTACATCATTATGTTAGAAGATACATTGTTACAAAAATGAAAAAATGTTAATTTGAATAAGAGTATCACTTCTTTTAAATTTGTAGCTGTTTACTTACCATGAATTTGTCTTTAAATACAACTTGTATTTTATATGTGTAGGGTACGAGTTGGAACATATTGAGGGATTGTTTTAAATAGCACATGCTAAGACACACTGTGACTGTTGTTGCTGCCTTTTGATTTTATGAAAATGTATTGCTTTATTATTTTTTAAAATTCCATATTCTTAAGCTCCATCTAATTCTTGTCAGGTAATTATTAAATCAAATTAATTGTTAAAGTGACACTCTTATTCAAAATCAATGCATACACATGTATAACAAACATACATTTTGAGTGATAAACCTTTAACTACTTCCTAAATAATGCATTGATGGAACATATTTATTACTGGTAACAAGTTTGTAACCCTGTATTTAATAACAGAAAACGCAATAATATTAAATGATTGGTGAATGCTAAAAGATTTACTGTGATCTACTTTAATAGTCTCATAAGGTAGATACACCATGTTTCATGCACATTTCTTTCAAATCAAACTCAGTATCCTTCATGAGAACCATTGCTTTCAACATTCATTCATCCTTTTCGCAATATTAAAACAATAGTATTAGTAGTGGTAAATCTTTTTTGGGAGTAAGAGTGCATCTTTAAAAAATGTGTTTAATGTGGATATATTATGATCTATGTGTCTTTGCATGTATGTATTTTATTTATAGTACTGCATTTATCTCCTATCGATTTTCATGTTTGATGTACTTTGAAACTTTCATTAAGTTGTAAAAACATTAAATCTGTGAGAGTGTAGCTTTAAGAGAAACATTAGTGATTATTTTATGCATCAAACTTGTTTTATATGTTCTTTTTAAGTTCTAGGTTATGCTGTAATCATTAACCATCATTGTGCCATAGATAGACCTGTGGAAATTATTATAATCTACTATGTTATATTATTGAATAAAGTACTGAACATGTTACGGTATGTTTGAATTTGGCTGATCATTGAGTAGTTGAGGGATTTTTATAGTCATATTTAGATTCCCACTGAACCTGAAAAGGTATACCATGAGGTTTTTTCATAACTACATTGTATATAACAGCGAGCGCTTTCCAATGCTTTAAAAAGATATTTCAATGAAATAAAACAGATATCTGATCATCTCAATCAGTGCACATATAAAAGATAATTTTTCGAAAATATTCCTGTTCTCACATTATATTGAACTTCAGTATGTACAGGGCTGGGACACAATATCATCGGTGCAATTTCCTTAATAAAATCACTTTCATATAGAATGTACAATAAGTCATTTTATAGCCATCTTTTTGTGGATATAGTAAAAGAAAAATGTTTATTTCAATATCATGTTGCATGATATTTCACCTTGTGAAAGAAGTGAATTTTGAGAATATCATTTGAATATGATATTTCATTGTTTGAGAAAGTGACAATATCAAAAAAATATTTCCATTTTTGTGTCGCCTGATAAGACGACATATAGGGGTTACTTTTGTCGGCAGCGGCGGCGGTGGCGTCCGCGTCCCATTTTCGCTTGTCCGGGGTATATCTCCTAAACTATTAGTGGTATCAACTTGAAACTTCATATGTACATAGATCTAATTGAGGGCAAGTGCAGTGCACAAGAACTGTTACTCTTGCTTCCATATTTTTAGAGTTTTACCCTTTGTTATTTTTCATGCTTAAAGTTTTGTCCGGGGCATATCTTGTAGAATATAAGAGTTATCAACTTGAAACTTCATATGTAGATAGATCTCATGGAGGGCAAGTGCAGTGCACAATAACAGTAACTCTTGCTTTCTTAGTTTTAATATTATTGCCCTTTGTTAATTTTCATGCTTAAAGTTTTGTCCGGGGCATATCTTGAAGAATATAAGAGGTATCAACTTGAAACTTCATAGCTAGACAGATCTCATTGAGGGCAAGTGCAGTGCACAATAACAGTAACTCTTGCTTTCTTAGTTTTAAAGTTATTGCCCTTTGTTAATTTGCATGCTTAAAGTTATGTCCGGGGCATATCTTGAAGAATATAAGAGGTATCAACTTGAAACTTCATAGCTAGATAGATCTCATTGAGGGCAAGTGCAGTGCACAATAACCGTTACTCTTGCTGCCATATTTTTAGAGTTATTGCCCTTTGTTAATTTTCTTGCTTAAGGTTTTGTCCGTGGCATATCTCGTAAACTATAGGAGGTTTCAACCTGAAACTTATTCCGTAGGTATATCTGATTGAGGGTTCAAATGCCACCTACACTTGAAAGTTAAATGGCAACATCATTGTCTATAAATGAATAAAATGCCAATCTAACAGCTATAATGTCGACAGTAAATAATTCGTCAGGCGACACATCCGACTCGCGGAGTTCTAGTTATGAAATTCAATCCCCTCAGTGCCAATTAAACAGTGCAGTGATACCTATTAATTGGTGACACTATTGAAAGAAGAAGAGAGGTAAGCACAGAGCTTAAACACAATGTCGATGACATAATTTCTGAAATGACACTACAGTTTCTGCATACGAATTGCTGCCTTTATCTATAAAAGTGATTAAATGGCATTCAACTTAAACCCCCGTTTCAATGTAAGAAAGCAATATAATTCGCCCAGTGAACATTAAAAGTGAATGAAATGTATCTTATTGTGCAAAATCGATGAACTCTATTATGTGACTATTACGATATTACACTGAAACAATTCTCCTAGTTATCAACCCTGCGAAGATGTCATTGACATTCGGCTGAACTTATCGGAAGTAATATTATTGCCTGTCACCTAACAGACATGTTTGTTGTTGTTTTTTTGTTTGTTTTTTAAATAGAGATTGATTAGTATATATATACAGTATACGTAATAATATATAGGAACTATTATTGTACCTACATGAATTTGGCAGTCGAACGTTTTTACTTATAGGTACAAATTTGACTGACAAATAACAATTTGTAAATCATAGACTAATATAATATTTATTTAAAAAATAAGGTAATGTAACTTTGTGAAAAGTAGTGTATACGGAACCTCATTTTATAATTCTGTCGGCCAATTCATCATGCGAGTACGGTGAGGGTCGATCTAACGTGGAATTATATTTTGTATAATCATTGCTTGACCGACCACAGCCTTTTCATTGAAATTTCCAGCAGATCAGAATAAAACAGATTTTCATGATCTTTTTTGACACCGAAAAATACAGAGAATTTCCGGTAAATGTGTATAACCCGGTTCCCGGTAGCAGTTGTTACTCCAAGAGAAAGTGGCATTCATGGTAAAACTCATTGCACTTTTTTCGGCAAAATCCATAACGGCGGATTTTCTAGCGTCCAAATGACCTTTCTGTCGGCATTGGATTATCATATCTATTAAGACCTGGCAGTTTGTCCAAATCCAGGTGTAAAATAGTGAACAATATTACAAAAAAGTGTTTTCACCAGCCGCAGTCAGCGTTGAAAGCCTATTTTACTCGTACAGACGGACGACCGCACTTCAATTAAGCAGACATGAACGTTTTTGTAACATGATGTTGTTTTTTCTCAGAGAAAATGCCAAATATTATAGCATTTAAGGCTATTTGGGCTTTCATCTTTTGTCCAATGTGTTCTTAAGGCCACAACAAATTGATCATTTGTTCTACGGATTTTGCCCAAAAAAAGTAGGAGCGAGCGAGCGAAAAAAAATCAGGCAATTCAGAGGCGAGCGCAAGGCGAAAAATTAAAAAAATATATAAAAAGTTTATTTCTTACCAAATATATCATGCAATATGTCAAGAAATGCTTTTTAATTGCAAACATAGGTTCTTAGTTTAAATATAAATTAAAAGGTTTTGATTGTATCACATGAAAATCTGTCTCAATATATAAAAAATGGCAATAAGATCCAGTGCTTTACTATTAACTTCAATTTAAGCATGGATATATTGTAAAGACAACATTCCTCATAGTTTAAGTAACGTGCAATTATTCGAAGATCAAAAAGAAAACTATTGTATTCATCCCGTAACTTAATACTATCACAAAAGAATTTTTTTTTAGACTAGTAAGAGTAATTCATCATTTGAGCATTTCCAAAAATTGGGTCAGGTCTATATTTGAACCTCTTGAAGCAAATGATAAGGTTGTAGTGACTTTGAGAATTAAAAACTGAGAAATGCATTTTAGAATTTAAAAAATAACTCACGGAAACATGTTCATTTGTTGTAAGTCGAGTGTCCGTGTATTTTAATATAAGTTTTGCACTCAAAATCTTATTTAGTTATTATTTAACACTAAATTTTGAGTACAAAACAATGAATTACTTAAAACACACATAAATAATTATTGCCTTCGACGCTGTGAAACTGTTGTTGTTTACTGAAGACTATAATCCATTGGCTATGACACTGATTTTCAATTAAAAATGTGTATTTTACATTTACGAAAACTGAAAGTATCCTGCATATTAATACCGGAAATAAATAACAACGGTGCATCCTGCAAAATATTCCCGACAAAAAAGACTGTCAACAAATATCGGCTGTTTTGCGGTTACCCGGACCTGATTTTGTCCTGACACGAGGAAAGTTTGCTCGCGGGGAATGAAAATACCTTCAAAAAAGGGCGAACTCGACGTTGCAGGTTTAAATTTTAAGTAAAAAAAATCAGAAAATAGAGGAAATTCAGAAGTAAAAAAAATAATAATATGCGCGGCCAAATAGTATGTGCGGGCGCAAAAAAAAGTTTTTTTTTTTTTTTTTTTTTCGTTTTTCGAATTTTAGGAGCGGCAAATCCGACGAACAAATGATCAATTTGTTGTGGCCTAACCGTTCTTGAATACGCACCGAGATGGTACATCGGTTTAAACCGTTTCTACTCTTTAGCTGGTGCCTAGGAAAAGCGGATAGCCCTCACTCAGCTGTTATTGCTGTAACCATTCCGATAGCATATTAAACTTCTTTATGAGTTAAACGATACATTTCCAAAATGCCCATTCCCCCGTTTACTGTCCAGGTTTTCGAACCCGCTCTTGAACCTTTTCTGCACGATCCGGGTGTTCACGACTTTTAACAATCTACCATTCGAAGCATCTTGTAAGACCCTTCTTTAGCCCATTTAATTCGTGTGTTTATCCCTTAAATTGGCCTTAAAAGGTAAAAACCGTTATCGGGACTTTGTCGTGTATGTCAATTATACCGACACAAGACGTAAAAAACACACCTTTTTCTCAATATTTTAAAGCGGCGGCACCTGAGATGACACGGATCAAGAGTGTGCGTCCGTCCACAAGTCTTGAGATCAAAATGGCCATATTTGAACAGTGCAAACCTTATAGGTGAACAAATTTCCAACCAGCAGAATTTAGTTAGTACAAAAATATACACTTGGATCGAAGTCTATTTTTTTTAACGTGGGATATTTAACATATATAATAAAGTTGGTCAGGGTCACGAATGTTGTCATGGTCAAGTTATATTGACCTTCAAGCATGACCACAGCCATTACTTTATCTGATCGAGGGTCTAATTTAAAAAGAAGGAGTTTGTCAAATATGACAAGTCTACCACAAATCGGTTAACTCGGATCGAAGTGATTTGCGTGATTTTAAGGGTCGAGAAACCCTAGATCTACCTCCCTATGGTAAGTTTCAAAACAATCTCTCGAGGGAACAGACTGATCAAAACGGACATTAGGATATCAATGTTCAGATATGGATGGGCATTGAATGCGCCGATTTATTTTTCATATTTGCTCTCATGTAAGAATTCGGCTTACCTTTTACCTTTTTGTGTATTAGCTTTTGACTTTGGCCAATGAGGCATTTATTACATTTTATTCCATAAACGACTGAAAGTTTGTAATAATTAGCATTTCATTTTTTTCAATAATGAACATATCGGGGCAATGACGTTTGATGTTAGCCAGCCTAGAATTTAGGTACTCGCTCCAGTTTCTTTGCACGACTCCATATTCTACTATTGTGCTTTGCTGGCAATGTTAACAGACATTGCGATAATACACAATGGTACATTCTAATTCTAAGGAAAAAATTCCGTCTGAAAGTCTCAAAACAGCAAATCTTATACATCACAAACATTACAGAAGGTTCCATACACATGTTCGTGTGAAATTCATTAATTATGAGGCAAAATCAGAGACGTTCACTCAACAATGCTACAACGAACAACTAGACCCGTAACAAAATTTTATTATAAGATCATAAAACATGACTTCAAGCATTTGATTTATAACAAATAATAACAAAACAGGAATTAAATGGGTTTTTTTTATAAAATGAGTCCAAATAAAACAGTGTAATATATGTACTGTAAACATGTGTTCTCAGTAGTTACATGATATGTTGAGAAACAGCACGTGAAGGTGTACTTGTAAGTGTGTGTACAGCTTCCATTTAGTTTACAAGTGGTTAGCCTTAAATCTTCTTATACTTTTTACTGCCGTCTTTTACTGCAATTATTTTAAAATCGTATACTATTCATACCTAGCTTTCATTATGTACAAGGGGTACCCAGCATGTACACATACAAGTGGTATTTCACAATATCTTCAATTACTTATGCAATATAGATTGTTATATCATACTTAAGAAACAATTTAAGTTAACATTCCACATTGATAAAATGTGTATAAGCGAATGAATGAATGACCTTAATTATTTGTACCGAATTGGGCAATTTCAGTTTCTTCTTTTAACATTTTTAGCTAAATCTTTCAAGTGACTCTTATTCAAAATCAAAATATACACATGTATGAAACATACATTTCGACTGATAAACCTTTAACTACTTACTAAATAATGCATTTATGGAAAATGTGATCTTTATGTTTCCTGCAACCTTCTTTCAAATTCAACTCTGTATCCTTCATAAGAATCTTATTTTTTATATAAAAACAATCATATAAACTGTGGAATATCTAATTTGGGAGTAAAAGTGCATCTTTAAGCATAACAGAGATTGGATTCCTATTGTAATACTTTAATCAGAAATCATTCCTTACATTATCAAAATCAAGATATTGCAACAAATAATGGAATTCACCAGTTGAACATTTACAGTGTAAACATAGTCTCTGCCTTATCTTTCAAAATCCACAAATGTTTCTTTTGCTGTTTTACAATTAAATAACAAAACTTGATATAAAGGGTTATACGCTAATTTTAAGACATTTCTGAACACTTAATTGATTATTATACTACATATAATACAATACATACTGTTCACTACAGGCACTAAGAAGACTGATCAATCAGATCAAACCTTTCATGAATGAAATAATCTCCAAATCTTTCCTAGTTTGATTTTAATGATAATTTTGCCTAACATTTCTTATATAACATACTTTTTGTTCATAAAATATAAATAATAAGAACATACAGTTCTGCAAACAAATTTATATTGTTTGACACCAACAGATTTCTGAAAAGAATGATCTAAACGATCCTGCTGGTTCCCTTTTGATTATCCACATAAAGGATGAAGCACTGAGCTACAATTCCCTCCAAGCCTTCAGATTAAGTAGCTGCACATGCCGGCACGAGTAGATTGGATGAAGACGCTGTGGAAAGTCTGCCTCAAACCTGAAAGAGGGATATGAATTTCTAAAATAAATATATTAATTCATAGCTTTATAAACAATCAACATTTTTCTTAATGTAATTATATATATATAAGATATTTATGCGTTGAACTTTTAGTTTACAACCATGTAAATAATTATTAACATACATTAAAATCAAAGACGTGATGTATTTCTGGTGGAACTTCTGGTGGAACTTGTTGACCTTTCTCAACGGCAAAGCTGGAAGCCAAAGTTGAAGTCTGTGCGCTCAAACTGAAACATACTAACAAACACAGCAGAAACCGAAAATAATTGCAGATGCAGTGATAATTACTAGTCAAAAGTATACGCAAATGAGAAAGTCAAACAAATATATATAAGAAGTGAATGAAATATAAATTAAACATAGTTCATTTGATCATTTTATGATGCACAGCTCTCTGAAAATCAAAGTTGTTATACATTTCATAAAAGCCCAGCTAGTGCAGTGCTGATTTTCCTCTTGTAAGGAACTCTTTTTCTCCTGTTCCACTCATGAATAAATAACTGAAGATAGAAACAGAAATGAGATTGTGTCATTTGTCATGCTGATTTCTTCAGAATCTGTTGAACTGTTCGCAGATTTCTGAGTTCACACTTTCAAATCCTTGAAGTCGAGAGCTTCTAAAAGAAGTAGAGCATTTGTGTGAATAACCATGAAAAATATCGTGAACAAATCTAACGTTCTTGTAGTACCCACTCTCTCTGTTGAGGCAATATTCCTGTAAGTTACAGGCAAAGTCATAAAACACTGCTTGTGGAGGTTTGGCTAGATGAGAGTATAATGAAGCTGATGGATCTTTTCTGCCTTCAGCCACTGTCATGTGGAATCCATAGCAATGACTGTGATCTGGACAAAACCAAAGAAACAAAATAGATGTGCCGGGTGCTGATTCAATTCATGGTCATTGTTTCTGTCTGCTCTGATTGATGTAGGCTCATACCTACAAATGTCACATGGTTGTCTGAAATCAATGTTCATATTAGCTGCCCAACTAAACCACCATTTTAAAAAAACTGTTGCATCCATAAACTTGGCCTTTGGGTCACGAGTTCTGTAAAGTTCATCCTTCATCTGACAGTATGCTGAACAACCAGTTTTCATTACTGATGATGTAAACTCCCATCCTATTTCGTCACCTGCAGCTGTTTTACTACTAAAAACATGAATTGATTCACTCTGGCCTTCATTCCATGCAAGTTCACAGCGATTGTCATTTTATAACTCACAGGTCCAGGATTTTGCTCAACATCAAATGATAAAAGTAATTTTAATTTGGAGAAATCGGCGTGATCTGCGATATCCAATTCATCTGTAAGAAAAACACAAATTTCTGAATTCATGTACACTTGAGCCTTCATAAATTTTATTTTTACACAGATATTAAGTTGACAAGTAAGTGTTGACAAAAAGAAGCATGAATAACATAACAAATATATATAAACAATGTTTGATTTAGTTCCCAAGAAAGAAATTAAACCTTGATGAGGAGGTGAAGTTTTTTCTACAGGGTTCAGGCTGGATGTTGAAATGGTGCTCTTCGAGTTTGGCTGACTTCTGCTGCTCTTCGTTGATTTCTTGTTCGTAAATTGTAATAAAATAATTTCATTAAACATTAATATCCCTTTTTATTATTTTAACATTAAAATTACCCCAAGGGGAAGTTCATTATATATAGATGATGCTTGTTTTGTTTTTCAATGTAATATTGTAATTTATTTCACTGAACGAGCAAGATAAATGCCATTTCAGAAGGGATATCATAATTTTATAATTTGAGTTCCTGGACCCTGTTTGCACTAAAGTATGGTTTTGACATTAGAACTGACTAAAATTTCAGAACAGTGTAAATAACCATTTTGTTTTACAGATAAATTTCTTTTATTAGATAGAAAGCACATAATGAATATTACATATAAATCTGTCATTTTTGGCATTAATTCAATTAAATGAATTGACAATTATTGACAAGCAAGAATCATTGATTATCTAATGAGCATTAAGATTCAGTAAATAAACAAAACTAATGCATATATACAATTATAAACATATCTTTCACTGGGGATGGGTGGAATGTCACATAGAGAAAGTAGACAATCCAATGTATCTTACGCCAATATAAATTTATTGCCACATTTTCATCAAATTCTTGTTTTAAATAGGTGTTTGGGTTTTGTTTGTTTTTATAAATGTCTGTATCACATTTGGATATGTGTTCATGCTCTGTCTTATTGCATAACACAATGTAACAATCCTCCCTTTTTACATGTAAATGTTTACATCAACACCAGCTGGTATCAATTTAAGCTGTTTCCAATACCTGACTAATATGCAAGACGGTCAGACCCGTGTTTAACATTTTTATATCAGTCAATAAATTTAAGGGGCCAGGGGGAAATTTCCGAAAAGGGGGTGGGGGATCAAAATATACCAGTTTAATCATAGCCACCTTATTAAAACTTACAAAGTAGTCATGTAAGAAATGAAGATGCCAAGGACTATGAAAAAAATATTATACAATGTATTATTATAAACTAAGAGGTAAAACTCATTCACTGATAAAAAAAACACTTGTTTACCGTACTACTCAGTAAATATCTAACATACCCGATGACAGAAAGAATTGTCAGTGTTCTTCTTGTATTTGGTCCCTCCAGGTACATGGCGTCGACAGAAATGATCCAGTAGGAAATCTTCTCTAGAACACTTTACTGGGCATAGGGGGCAGTCAAACCATGTCTTCTACAGTTAACGGACACAATGCATTCAATATTTCTTGCTTCAAGTTATAAAATGAGGTTTTTACAATTCACTTCGACACTTTTCGTGATATTGCACGTTAAAACATTTCAACAGAAAGCATCAAAGCAATACACCAAAACATTCTTAGAAATAAATAGAAAAAAATATGATAATAATAATAATGCAAACTCAAGGGCTATAACTCTGATTTTACTAAATGAAGCTGGGAATGAAATCCTCATAGATTAACAAAGGCATTGGTTTTGCATTTGCCTACCCCTTTTTTATTAAATTATTGGAAAACTGAATTGTATTTAATTTAAATGATGCTGCAATTTGTTACAAATTGCCATTACATGTAGCATGTTCTTACCTTGTTTATCTTCTTAACTCCAGTCATTGTAGAGCAGACCGGTAGGCGCTTCTTTGTGGTAATGGCGTCTTCTTTCGGGCACTAAATATGCAAGATATCAACACATTCATTATCCAAAACCACCATCAAAAGTGTATCTTCTCTTTATTTCAAGAACACATCAGAACACTAGGACATTGGTATGGCTCAGAAAAGGATCAGGATTAACTTTGATAGTTATGTTGATTTTAATCTTCTTTGAAGAAACTACATCAGTACAGGAATAGTGTAACTTACCATCCAGATGCTATGTACATTGTCTGCCTTCACCTTTACCGTTACATCAGATGTCAACGGAATTTCAACGTGATCTTTATACTGCTCAGATCTACAAATATACATGTGGAAACATAATTGTAACATCAATTAATTGATTTGACAAGTAAATTCAACAGAAGCTTTAACATCAGCAAATATATTTCATTTACCTTTGAACTTTCAGCTGTCTGTGTTGCGTAAATTTTCTTCGCCTTGCCCTTCGATGTTTGTTTGATCTGTGATCACATGGTCTGGCTGATCTAGCACATTCATCAACCTAAATATTAATGACAAAAAACGTTGGCTACCTTCTGGGTATATTAACAGCGTCAAAGTCAATCAGGATATATAAAAATATAAGCAAATTATGGAAATGTTTCAGGTGGTTTAACCCTTATCCCTACCAAAGGTAGACAAGAAGCAGACATGCTTTAAATGATTTCATCAATGAATGTATTTAAGTTTAGTTATGTAAATGCTCACTAAATTTTATTAAAATTGTTGCAATGCCCATCTGAAACAGCTTAACAGGCTTTCAAAAAGAACACCAGCACTGTATCATACCGATCACAGGAATTTCAGATTGACAATTTCTGGGTTTTATACTGCAGGGCTTGTTCAAAAATCAAATTCCAAGCATTTGTACATGAATTCGGGCTTGTTCATCCGAAAGACTAACTTGATGACTGACCAAATGTTACGAATATCAAATTAGAAAAGGTTCATAATTGTTTGAATTACCTGTAAATGGTAACTTATGAATGAAGATCCTATATCTACCAACCAACACAAGCATCAGCTGGATATTATCAGAGAATTCAATGCTTTTGATAAATTATAACTATTGATCTAGCAAATGCCATCCATTTAGAGCAAGTGTTGTATTTACCAAACGGACTATTTCCGAGTACAGAGGCTGCTTGCTGGCCTGGACATTCTGGTCACTGACTGGTTCAACAGCAGCTGCCAGGCTTTGAAAATAGTCAGAGCTAAAAATAAGGCACCAGGAAAATATCGTTTTTAATATCTCAGACGTAGGGAGTTAGGAACACCATATGAACTATAATTAAATGGACATCATTTCTTTAACTGACTAACATATTACAAACCGAACAAGAGTCATACTTAACCTTGCATCATACAACAAGCAATTAAGTAAGACAGTATCGAACAATGCCAACAGTTAATATAATTTTTATCATTATAAAATATTTCATGTTAATTCATCAACATGACATGTTCATCTTATACCCTTAAACAACACTGAGGCAATGACAATATTCAGATATTTTACACAGGCAAAAAACTAATTAACTCAGCTGAATTGAAATATATTTGAAACAAATACCACTGGTCAAAGCTTGATGCATCAATCTCTGCTGAATGTGGTTGGCGTATGTCTTCATTCCAATGTACATCCTGCTGATAGCTACAATAATGAGCGATCAGGGATACTTTTTTTTTATTTTGACATTTCATGTGTATCTCTGTCACGAGTCTGCCATAGTCTAATAATCGTCAAAAGACTCATTGACGGCCATTTAGGTGGACTAATCCTGCTGATAGGCTATTTCACTCCAGGAATACACATCCTCCTCAATCACCTGACTACAATGTCTACCACCAACACGACTCAGATGAAGTCCATCACGACCCAACACATCAGCACATTCCTTAATTGTATATAAAAACAGAATGCATGGTTTAACAAACTTTTCAATCATTGGAATATTAAGTCTTCATCTTTGCTATCTTCAATATACTATCTTGTTAACCGAGATACAGAAACGAAAATAATGATATTGCTCATATACTGTTTTTGAAAAGGTTGGTGAATATTATATGAATATTGCATGCCTTCCAGTGTGACAGTACATATTGTTAACGTGAGGGAAATACTGTTACCCGAGGAGAAGCCGAGTGTCAGTGTGTGACAGTACGAAATTGCCCATGATGGGTATATGAGAAATTAACATGGGCAGGTCACGTGACTTATAATAATGATATATGTATACCAATGAAATAAACAATATCATTATGACAACCCATATCCACAAAGGCATAAAATGCTTTACAGTTACATATTTCTACCTGTCTATATAAATAAGGATCATCTTAAATTTGCCAAATATCTACAACTTTCATTGCTGTATTGCATAAACTTATTTTGTTGATTTATACCTGAGCTCCATATCCAAGGAATCTGATGTATGGGATGGCCTCTGAAATGTTCATTAGCATGGTGTTAGCATTCTGGATCCATCTGTTGAAGACTCTCGCTAATGTTGAAGATACTCGTCTGTCATTCTTTTTTCGTGGCAGAATAGAACATAAAACAATCTCAGTTTCCGGACTCGTCTCGTGGATACTATCACATACCTCAGTGACTCTCCTTTGAAATAAATATACATTATTAGACTATTAATAAAGCCAAGGCAAACAAGTAGTGACTTCTTCAAATAAAGCATTATAAAGTCGTAATAACACTTTGTCATAACTTTCTTGAATCAGGCATATTTCATAACATTAAAACTTGAGGAAAAGGATTTCATAAATTGCAAAGGGAGTTTTTTTTAAAAAACTGGTACCTTGACGAAGCTTATTGAAAAGAGAGACACATGGGTAAAACTCCTTCTTCAATGAAAGCTGCAGAACTGCCACAAATCCCTTCTTGTCATTCACAAACTTGGCTCCTACAATTGAGGTAAACTGAACAATGGTAGCTTTTGTTTTTATGTTTTCTTTAACCACGACCCCCCACCGTCATTTTGGGTCCAGAATACCGGTGACTTTGACTCTCGGTCCAGCAAATCCCGGGTTTAACCCCAGCCCTGTGGGGACAAACTGCTAACCCTAACCCTAACCCCGATAAGGACCATTTCTTGCTATTTTTGGTGCGAAAGGGTGGGGGGGGGGGGGGGGGGCGTGGTTACAATTGACTGATGCATTAATAATATTATTTCGGTATTGTATGGTTCAAATCAATCAAGAAACATTTGATTCAATAATTAATATGGAATGGAATACGCAGTACCATATTTTGTGATATGATTGGCGCATGGAATTTAATTGGTATTAAATAAAAAAAACATTTTTCCTTTTCTTTTCACATAATAAACTGTTTAAGAAGTGGTTGTGTGGAGTTCTTGTTTGTCCATATACATAAAAAATTATTCAGTTTAGCTCGACTGATATGTAGGATGTTTAAACAGGAAAGTGAAAAGAAAGAAGGTCTTTGACTAGAAACTTAAGAAAAACATTTTGTATACACCAATCACTTTAACAAGTACTTTGAGCTAACAGGGACCTTTAGATGAAATGGCTGAGAAACAAGGCAATATATGACATTTTTACTTCTAGCAATATATTGGCCTACATGTATCTGTACCTTGTGTGGGTAAGAACCACCAGCCAAGTAAGCTCAATAGGTTAGAGAACTGTGCTAGTGTTCCTGCCGCCATGAATTTGAGTCCAAAAGAAGGCTATTATTCAAACAAACAATATTTCCTCCAAATTTTTTTCCTTACTTGTGTCAATAAAAGGTAAAAATGCCAGAATCAACTAATAGGTTAATTGGGGCCAAGGAGTGTAAAATGTGTGAGCAAGAACAAGCTACAAAATAAATGGTGGAGTGGAGTAAACAGTGTGTTGGTAATGGTAAATAGACATGTTATCACTTCTTTAAATGCAAACATTATGCTGTGAACAAGTTTGTCATGTCAAGATTTTTTCATAAAATTCACTGAAATTTGTATAAATCAACATAATTTGCAAATATGAAATTGGACAAAAAATAAGAATATTTTGGGAAAAATAAGATTTATGGTCCAGTGAAACAGCCTTGAGAAGCCTTTGCACAAAATTAATCACTGGAATGCCATGCTAGTGCAATCATAGGTTCAAGCCACACACAGGACGCACTCTTTCTCGCAGGACTACTTATATACTGATATATCAAAAGTAAAATGCAAGAATCTCTGGATCAGCCTAAAAGGTTATTGGTGGAAGGCATGAAGCGTGTGTATATGCGCACGCGCGCGCGCGCTGCTAGCAAATTGGTTAGAGGACTGTGCTATTGTTCTGGTATTCATGTGTCCAGCCACCACACTGGGTACTTTCACTAACTCCAAGGATGTCTTTATTGGTGTCAGAAAAGAAAGAACCGAGTGCCAGAATCACCATTAATGTAAATATGGGGAAAATTAGAGAGTGTTAGGATAAGAAATCCTACATGTCCGGAAAGCTCAGTTGGTTCTAGCAGTTCTTGGTTGAAAGCCAACACTGCATGGACACACTTTTCCTCACAGAATACCCTTGAGATAATAGTGCTACGCTAATTCACCAGTCAATATTGTAACCATGGCCCCCAGGGTCGGGGGAATAGCCGGGACTTTGACTTTCGGTCCAGCCAACCCCGGGTTAAATCCCTGCCCTGCGGGAACGAACTGATGGTTAAACCCCGGCCAAATGCCCCCGCACCTCAGAGACTCTACATAAGGCCCAATTTCGGCTTAATTTGGCGCTATGACAAAAACACCGCAGTCACCCGGCCCTGCGGGGCCACCTGGAAAGTAGAAACATGGCCCTTTTCCCCGGCTATCCCTGGTATTCCCCCGGACCTGGGGTGGGGTTACAATTTACTGGTGCATAACATAGTGTTTACAGTAATAACCATCAAATATATCAGAGCAAATTGGATACTATAAGGAATAAGGTCTTCGGGTTGATGAAATATGTCGTCTGCAAAACTGAAGGAGACCATAAGTTGAATATTGTGGCAGATTATTTGGTCATAATACATTCACTAACACCTCTATGCAATATTGAATCAAAATAGTTCGCCGTAATCATTTAAATAACATCCATTTGCCTTTTAAAAATGTGTGTACCTGATACTGGGAGGCATCGAATAGTGGACCAATTTGGAATCGCTGCTTGGATACGATGTACGTTGGAATCACCTGCCACAAGCGCACTACCAAGACATCCACTTGAATCTGCAAAGGAAGAAAACACACGCTCCTCGACCCGGATGTGCTTCTCGACAGAAAATAAAATATAGACAAATATTGCTCTTTTTTTAAAATAAAGTCGCGAAATCAAATGACGATTCACAATACAAGCGAAAACGCGATAAATAATTATAGGAACTTAATTCAGTCACAATTAAATTCACAAAAAAAAGGCGCGAGTAGTATTTTGATTTAAAGTTTGGTCAGCGATGATATCTAAGCAAGCTTAAATCTCAGTTTCAATCTCAAGAAATTCGAATCGAATCTCTCTCGTGAGCTTTCCGTGACAGAAAGCATCAGATTCCGGGTCATTTCTCCGGAAGTGTGCGTAGATCGTAACCTTTGCAATACGTCATGTGCTATTTTAAGCATTTTCCATATAAGGTAATCCTCTACTTCCGATACCGAAAAACTTACAACAGGCCTCTCACAAACAGTACGGTGTAAATGTGGAGGGGGGGGGGGGGGTACTTTTATAAGGCTGAAATGCTTATACCCTGTGTATTATATCCATATTTTTAAACTTTAAGACCTATTTTGGACCTCAACGTTTCTCAATGGTCATTGCATACTGTAGAGCCAATAAATGTTTAAAATGAACTGCACACACATTATAAATTATTCATAAAAATATAAAAACTCGGTAAATAAATTCTTCTCTCAATGATACCTCACAATCTCTTTCAGAGCAATGGCGAAATTGGAAGTTCATTAAATAGTCCCGGAGAAAATCAAATCGCATGCATGCTCTGTGAGTTGAAATGGTTTCGAGATTTATTAAACATGAGTAAGTGTTAAACATTATAATTTGTCAATTGAGAAGGCATTATTTCTTGAGATTTCCATACATTTATTTCAGTAAATCATCAGTCAGCCATTATCAAATAATCTAGTTAAGCGGTTAAGCGGTTAATTAACAGTGGCTGGCCGAGTAAGTGGATGACCCACCAAATTTAATGGTCAACATTATATTTTGTCCAATGAGAAGGCAGTCGGAAGACAAAACCATTTATTTTTTTATAAGAACATACTAACAATACGATTACTTATGGTATGTATAATATCAAACCAGGCTTATTCCAAGGTCATTATATCGCTCATCTACCCATTCCCATCCTCATCTCATCCATCAGAGGTTTGATAATGATAACTCTGATGTACGAGAATGTCATTTACCCCACTGACATATCTTATTGCATCCACTGAACATTACCAGACCAAGTGCCTCAAAGGTGTACTATCATCAAAATTAAGCTAATGTACATCTGTAGCACTATAGCAACAGCAACATACAATTATATATTTACTGTTCTAGCTATAACTTACAGCTGTAGCTATGAATGAAATATATTATATTACATGTAAACATGCAATAACATGATGTTGGCGACAAAAGAATACCTAAAAAACTCTCTCTCTCTCTCTCTCTCTCTCTCTCTCTCTCTCTCTAAATCTTTGCAACGTAATTCGGAAAGACAGAATTAGAAAATATGCAGAAAAAGTGAAAATAAAAGAATAACAACACATAATTATATAACCATCAAAGTAAAAGCAAATTGACAGACGTTTGTATCAGACGTTTAGATTATGTTGTTTGGCGCTTAATGGTAGTCGTGCGTGTGAGCAGTGCCGTACATTGGCACTATCTTCCAGCTGACCAATATTATAAATAAATAAACGTAAAAGATAGTCAGACGTTTGTTTCAGCCGTTAAGTTAATAGCATGTCCCCCGACGTTGTCGTTTGGCACTCGATAGTCTTCATGCGTGTGAGCAGTTCCTTACATTTGCACTCCCTTCTAGCTGCCCAATACAACAAAGAACATGGGCGCATTAAATATTATTGGTTTGAATAGTTTAATAATTATATGTATGTCAAGCATGAATATCTTAATATAAAATTAAATTATTATTTTTCTAAACAGTTTAATTTTTTTAGTCAAGAAAAAATGTGACCGGGTACAGCGTGCATTATCGTTCGCCTTGGAAATAAGAAACCAACGTCCATATGCTTAACAAATTTATACCAAAATATTAAATATAGCACATACCTGGAACTGGTGATAAAACTCCTTGTATCCGCCTTCCAAGAGGTAAACCTCTGGGAAGTTCAGTTGTGGGTAAGAATCCTTGTTCGATTCACGATCCAGCGATCTAAGATGGCGGTACATCTTCGGGCCTCGTTCTGATGAGAACTCGCAGTGAAAAACGATCACGTGATTCTTTTCTGATGAGACGTTGTCTCGTTTAGGAAGTTCCGGATGGAGTCCTTGGTGTAGAGATTAATGGCGCCCCGGATATTGCCTCCTTCAAACTACGGGTATCTACAGTCAATGACGGTCAAGTGATCAATATGGTGGTCGTAGTCGCCATTCAGTACAGCTGACATCTGAAAAATATAGCATCATTTTCTGATGAGGATGTTGAGATGGCATTTTCTTTTCAAAATAATAATGACTAGCATTTTCACTGTGAGGGAGCAAAAACAATCACGTGACCACAAATGCGAACGACCACGGAGAAATTGAGACAACAAAACGTATGTTTTTGACGTTTTCTTTATTATCTTGAATCGAATTAAAACAAGACCTAGCCCATGGTACGCCACATAATTTCCGATTTCATGTGGTATACTGTCTGATATTCTTGGTGTCGTAGTTTTTGAGAACATTCAATAACAAATTTGGAATCGAGGATGCAGACGACCACACATTTTGTATATCTTGAAAAAAACAATGATAAAACGGCTAGTTTCATCTGGTTCTTTACGAAAAACATTTGTTAAAGCAAATATATACCATTTAGAGTACCTTTGCAAGGGGTATTGATGTTTTTAAAGGCAATATCAAAATATCAATTATGCGAACGACCACACTCGATAATTTTAGGCGAATGACCACACTTTTTAAATTAAATTTGAAGGGGTTGCGAATAAAGCCTTCGTGATCTCAATGTTTTTTTTTCTATTCTAAGGACATTTGTATCCGCACAGGACGCACACACGTGTATAATCTTCTCGACAAATCCGACATGTCAACACCAGAATGTAACCGAGATTGTGCGGCATGCGTTTCGAGGCATTCGACCATTGTAAAGGAGATTATTGTCAAGTACGATGGTGATAGAAGTCACTGTAGGATGTGTGTCTAGAATGAAAAGAAGTAGTAGGGCAATTTTCGAATGCCAAGATCTAACGTACATTTAATAGGGCTAAAACCCACCCAAATCCCATGACACCTATATCTCTAAGTATGTCAATCGTTAAACTTGTTAAAACACCAATTTTTGTATTGTAAGATGAAGAAAACATACATTTAATTTATCTCATCACACAATTTCAGGGACCGTATGTTCGATATACGTTCGACGAAAAGGAGGAAGAGTGGTACAGTATGTTTGGATCGAAATTCATTACAAAAAGGGGCACTGTGTGTCAGAAGGGAAAAGGCGAGGAGAAATGATTGAAAAACGTTAGTTACATCCTAAATGGGATTCATAACATTCAATGTTGACTATCGATATGATCATATGGAACTTCTAATGCTACTGGGTAGTTCATTTGTAGCCCGCGAATGACATGTGTAGTTATTACTCATTTACAAGTTGTTTTTGATTAAATATGTGTTGTCTTTATTCTTTATTGACACGTCACTTATATGGCAATAAGCAGTGTGATTATATGGCAATAATAGTGAAGATTAATCAAATAAAACTGTTATTTGATAACGTGTATTGTCTTTATTTTAAAAATACAAACGGATCACTTTAAACACAGAGTATAAATCACATCAATATGAAACAAAAATATCCGCATTTGTTTGTGAAACAATCGCATTTATAAGACTGATCAGGCTGTTTACATGTAAAACTTAAACATATAAATGTAATCACAGAGCAAATCACAAAAAGTGAAATGAATCACCTACAATAATATCGACTCAAAATAATACAAGAATTTACTAATAAAGTTCTGGAAAAAAATCACAAAAATGAAATTGATCACAGTGCAATGATCCTTTATAATAAGAGCTGTCACAGAGATAGCGCGCTCAACTGTTCCGTCGCTTTTAAGATTAGATTGCAAAGTTTTGGTATATGTGCAAAACCTTAACCAGAATCTTTTAGTCGAATAATAAAGGGCCAAATTTACATTTTATGCAAAATGGAGCTATCTTACTTGATTAATTAAGTCTGTTGGATAGTTGGAAACGCCTGTCTGAAGTTTCAATGCAATACATGTATTTGCTGAGATAATGACTTAAAGGTGCTTACATGCAAAACCTTAACCAAAGTTTGACGCTAGGGTGGGTAGGATAGCTCTCGTTAGGCTTCGAATAGTCGAGCTAAAAACCAATCGCCTCAAACAAAAGCAAGAATTTACTAAAACAGTTCTGAAAATGCCTTCCTGGTTATGTAAATACGGCGATTTCTTTTCAAAAACAAAATATTGTTAGAAAATACAATAGGTTTTCTAATAATATATGTGTTGTTTCGTGCTGCCGCAATGTTGAAATGTTCGAAAGGACCTTGCCACAATATCTGCAGACCTGAGGTTGTCGACTCTCCATCTAAAAGATATACCATACACATTAACAAATAAAGTATTTGAAGCTTTATTCGCACTCTTATCAAAATTAGATTAAAAAGTGTGGTCGTTCGCCTAAAATTCTCGAGTGTGGTCGTTCGCATAATTTAATATTGTACGATTTCTTTTAAAAACATCATTTCGCCTTGAACATGTATTGTAAATGGTATATATTTACTGTTTATATATCTTTTTGTAAAGAACCAGTTGGAATTAGTCGATTTATCATTGTTTTTTTTTGCAAGATAAACAAAATGTGTGGTCGTCTGCATCGCCGATTCCAAATTTGTTTTTGAATGTTCTCAAAAACTACAACATCAAGAATAACAGACAGTTTACCATATGAAAGCGGAAATCATGTGGCGTACCATGGGCTAGGTTTTGTTTTAATTTGATTCAATTTAGTAAAGAAAATATACACAAACATACCATTTGTTGTGTCAAGATCGCCGTGGTCGTACACATTTGTGGTGACGTCACAATTCTTGCTCCCTCACAGTGCTTTTAAAATCTTATCTAGAAAATGAAATTTTCTTATTGAAGAGGGGATTATAAGAAATTGAATGTAAAAAGGCATTTGTCGCCTAAAAAATTCTGTTATTCAGAACACTGATTTAAGCTGCTTTAAAAATTAAATAAAACTCACCGTTTCTGGCAAAATGGCCATGCGATCCTTGTGTTTGCCGGTCAAGGTCAGGAGCCCGTTGTCCCGTGACCCATCTGCCACAAGGTCGGAGTTCGTCGACAGCCGTAGACGATCGGCTCTCATTTGTGATGACGTCATAGATTTGGGATGACTTCGGATGCACCTCAGAAGTTCGACGTCTTTTTTGATCGTGGTAAACGTCATTGACGTCAGTCCTACGTTGGTTGAAGTTCTTGTAGAAAATATCCTCCAATGCTGTTTGCTCTGATTTCAGATCGTGGTCAACGGGAAGCTTCTTCCTCATGTTTCTGGAAAGTTAGCAAATTATTATCATATCGGATTATCAATTTGAAGTGCTAGCAAAAAAGCAAGTTCATTTTATTGTATTCTGAAAAGTTTCACAATGATGTAATGATAATAAACAACAATAAAATCAACTTACTGTGCTGCAAAGCGGCGGGCCAACGTTGACACGGAACAAAAATCCAAACTCTGAGGAGGCATTTTTGAAATTTCTATTTAAAAGCAGTTCAGTCTAAGTAAGTTGTGTAAACGTAAACTTTTGGTAAAGATATGATGAAATTTGGAAGATCGGCTGTTTTATATACGATCTGAGTCAAAGGCGTTAAGATAATTCAGCTGTTCACTCAAGCACGATGATTGGAGCGGTGGACGGTCTGATCCGCTTAAGTCAACGCTCATATAGTTACTGAACACCTCAAACGCGGTCCTTATCAAACAATTAGTGTTAACCATTGACAATCTGATGAGTGATTATTGATGGACAATATTGTTTGTCAGATTGTGATGAAACTTTTACAAGGTATTGGACCAAGAGCAATATTCATGGCGATGTTTAAGATGAAAGAGACTTTTAATGAGATAACATTAGTTGAATATTAGATTGTATCGATATAAACTTTATTGTCATTAGAAGATATGCAGACAGAAACCAGAAAATGACAATATGTATTGCTTTCTGCTAATATCATCTTTCAAAGTAATAGTAGTTTTATTAAGTTGGTAGAAAATGTCACAATTGAGGCGTTTATAAATAATAGATTACGGCCAGTTATATGTGTTTTCAAATGCAGTAAGTAAGCCTAAAATTGGAACGAAAAGTTGAGTATTACATCGTATAATTTTGAATTAAGTGCAGCAGGACTTTGCACTCCCCCTACCCACACAGAAAATGCACACAAAATGTTTGAAAAGTACGACGACTGCATTATACGATTATAAATTATTATTGAACTGTTTTCTTTTATAATTTTATTACTAAGATGTTTTTGTTGTTGTGTGTGTTTTTGTTGTTGCGATATTACAGGCCGAATATCACAAAAATACAAAGTCATATCTCAATCTCAGTCTCAACCAATTTTACTGTATATTATAAAACCATCAAAATCGTATATTTTCACAACTTTTAAAATTGTGTTCTCTTATTGACAATTTTGATTCAAACTTTGGTCAAGATTCCTAAGAACTTTTTCTACAGCATACAATGTAATAAAGAACAACTCAATGCTGTTGAAAATTACCCCAACATATGCAATTGCTATAGTATAAGTTATCTTTGAAACATTGACCCATTGTTTTAATCGACACATTCTATGAGGTAATGTTCTTTTTTAAAAATAGTTAAAACATACAATAATGTGTAACATACGATGCTTTTATTCGGTAAAATGAGTTGATACTAAAGTTCAGCGTTGACCTGAGTATTTTTTTATGATATGGGGGCCAGGTGTTTAATATTGAAAACGCAAAGACTGTTCAATCGTCACTAACCCATCTCAAAGTTGGCCCAATTAGCGGCTCATCAATCAGTTTGTGTTTGCCATCGTCACTCTGATGAGGGACTATTAATTGACAATATTGTTTGTCATATGGTGATAAAACTATTAAATGTAAAGGAACCTAGAGCAGTATTCATGGCGCCGGTACAGATGAAATAAATTCCTTTTGAAATTACATTTATAGAAATAACTGATCTTATCTGAGATTCTCAAATCAAAGTCAATGCTTTATCTATTCTATTTTATAAAACATTAAAACACGAAGTATTACTCGTTAATGAAAATGGTCTCACTGACCCTGTGAATGTCTGGAATATGATAAAAGCATCAGTCATAAGACCAAGTTGTGATTTGTGATATTCTAATTGCCAGAACCTTTTGTGAAACATGTAACGTTGTTGTGGTTTTTGATTTTATAAGGTTAAGATAATCTTTTTTCTCTATAACTTATTTCGAAAGTAAATTCACCCACTTCTGCAGTGAGATGATCTTTTTTTAAATGTCTCCTCTCTTGCACGACACTTGTAATTCCACATTTTTAGGATCGGCGCTTTGGTCTCCCAAGGACTCTGTTCTAGGCCGTTTCACATTAACGTTTTAGTAAACCATGGTTCCATGCGGACAGTTGAAGGAATATCTTGATTCCTTACCAACGTTCAATCGCAAATGCATGCTTCGAAAGGGGAGAGAAGTCCACAAAATCTATGTCGACATGACTAAAGGTGAAACGTTTCTTGATGACCAATTTGCTTACACAGAATTTGGCCGCATGGTTTTGGCGAATGGAAGTATTCGTGCTGGGCGAGTAAAGAATGCCAAGCAGATTGTCGTTGCCAGGGAAACACTGTATTGCAGTGGAACCACGGCATGTAAGCGGGCATGCGGAGGCTACGGATTGTGCTTACCAGGTAACAGAATGTTCTTTTTTATTTATAATTAATGTCAAAAGTAATTTTCATATCTTTTTTATAATAATTTAATTGTTATGTAAAGAAAAATAAGAATATTTATACAGAATAAAATTATTTGACCCTCAATTTTCATAGAATTGAGTGAAAAATAAAATAAATTTTCATTAAACATTTAACCAACTGAATAAATGAAAAAATGAAATGAAAAAAGGTTGGAGTTACGTGTTTTTTTTTTCAGAATTATGTTCGACATCTAAAATCATCAATAAAGTATTTTGAATTGGAATGCTAACTGCCAAAGGAAAAAAAATCATTAAACATTTAACCAACTGAATAAATGAAAAAATGAAATGAAAAAAAGGTTGGAGCTACGTGTTTTTTTTTCAGAATTATATTCGACATCTAAAATCATCAAAAAAGTATTTTGAATTGGAATGCTAACTGCCAAAGGATAAAAATATGTCGTGCGCTGTCTTAAACCAAAACCGTAGATGCTCAATTGGTCAACTTACTTATTAAAGGGGCAAATATAGAACGTGGCAAAGATATTTTGTTATTTTAATGCATAGCACATTTGACACTATGATAAAAAACATTTGACTTGTGTACAGGAAAAAAAGTATAAGACTTTATAAACGGGATTTTTCAACTTATAGCTACGTGGCCTCAAACTCTTCAGTCAAAAAAGCGACAACATATCGCTTATAAATTTATATCTACACAATCAATGGCTTGTTTTTGTTTTGATCATTACAGTCAAATGAGCTAAGAAATTATAATGCATTAAAATAAAAAATAAAAAATATTTTTGCATCAATCTGTATTGTGTCCCTTTGAAGCTGCGCTCTCAAAGATTTAACCTTTTTCCATTTTTTTTTATTTTTTCTCTTGGAATTAGCAAATGTTTGCGTAAATATCTGCAAACCAGTGATGAAAGGCTGCTGACAAAAGATCAGATCGCAGATTTTCATATTTCCATTCCTCATTTAATGTTTTATAGCTAAATGTATTATTATTAATGCATTATATTTATGTTACTAATGGTTAAAGAAAAAAATCATAAAAATTCCCGAAATTGCAGATATTTACGCAAAAATTTGCTCGTTCTAAGACAAAAAAATAAAAAAAGTTGTCAAAACATTCAATCTGTTTGAGCGCAGCTTTAATTAAGGCAAAGAACACTACAGAGTTCTGCAGAAAATTACAATTTTACATCATTAACCGTATAATAAACTGAAACAATGGAATCTGATCATAACTTATCAACCAATAATGAATAATTATGATTGCTTTAAAGTGAAAAGAGCCAATAACCTGGTAATTATCTTGCTATGGGTCCACAACTGTCATGTTACATTTTTTCTCAACCCTCAAACAGGGTTCAATGTACCTGGCTAAAACATTGAAGTCGATAATTTCATGCACGCTCTTATGTTTGACACTGATGTATCAGAATGAATAATTTGCTTTCTATGAATAAAACAACAGTTTAAACATGCCTGACAAGTGATGGGGTAAGAAAACTGCCCGCGGCATTTTCTACCAGCATAAAATATATACAAGCAAATACAAATTCACCGTAATTATTTCCCTTGCTTATCTTTCACACAGGTCGCTAGTTATTATAAGAACATTTCTATTTATGTTTAGTTATTTATGAGTGTATGACAATGTATCGCTAAGATTAGGAAATTCACTTGAATACTAAGCAAGTGTCGGAAATCGAATTAGTTTTTATCTGTCAATTCGAATAAACTTAGTCTAACATTTCCAGTCTTACTATTTCTGTAATAAATCCCATTCTGACAAAGAATAAATTATTCAAAAATATTGAGATGACAATGCATTTGCTGTTTGACCCAATCAAAATTTGCCAATATGCCAATAATTCTACAGGGGGTGTATTCACTTGTGTATTGAGTCTGATTTTAAGACTCCGACTCAGAATTCCAAATATTCATTAAGTGGTAAATGTGCTATCACAGAAGCAAAAATGTTAAAAATCGTTGTACCTGTTACAAATAAAATATTCTACTATCAAACAGACATTTTTTATTTTCTTATAAATTTTATAACATATATTTTGAGACAACTAAGATTTAAAAAAAAATTGAGCCCGAGTCTAAAACTCCGACTAAAGACATTAGTGAATACCATTCTTCTACACCAGTGTCATATAAGAAAATAAAAAAGTGTTCATTTTCCCCCAAAATTCATGACATTTTCCCAATTAATTGAATATAAATCCTGTGAATGAATAAATAAGCAATGATGCTAGTTCAGTATTTTTTTTAGAATTATTTTCACCGTCTCTTCCTTCGGAATCAAGATTTATTTTTGACTTTGGGAAAAATACCAAATCATGCTAAAATAGCAAATATTATAGCAACTATATATGATTTTAATGCATACATTAGCTAATCTTATTAAAAACAAAATTAAGCTAATCCAGATATTTTTCTGTTTTGACATTTTTTTCTGTTTAATTAATGTTCTTATTGTATAATATTTTAAGCTTAATTACGAAAACAGATAATGTTAATCATTCATATTTGAATCAGTTAAAATAAAGTTTATTATCTCGTAAGACTGATTTTTAAGACTTGCCCAATTGTTCAAGGGGGGTAAAGCTTGATAAAAGTTGTTACATGAGTGCTGGAACTTTTTTTAAACTTTTTATTTATTTTTTTGTAAAAATATCTTTCATAATACCACCTTTATGGCAAATGTTAAAGTGTTAAAATGTTTATACAGACATTATGAGATAAAACAGTACCATTATTATGACTCAGTGAACTGACAATGTGAATTTCAATTGGTCTTATTTTTCAAATCAGGTCAAAGTTTTTGAAGACACATCAATCATGTTATAGTCTAAATTGTTAACATAAGTGCATTCATTTATTATCATGATTTCATGTAGAAATTGAACAGAAAGTATACAGTGAATTGTATATACAATAAGTCTGATATGATTTCGGTTGTCCGGTTAGCGCAGTGGTTAGCACACTCGCTTCTCACCTAGGTGACCCACCCGGGTTCGATTCCCGGCTTGGGCGCTTGTGAGTTTGGTTTGTGGTCACCAAGCCGGACAAGTGGGTTTTCTCCGGGTTCTCTGGTTTTCCCCAATCGTGCCAACGAGAGTGATTAATATAATGTTGTAATAACTTGTTTCACAATCGTTGTGAAACAAATATGTTTAAACTAAGTCTGATACAACCGTAGGAGTAAGTAAAACATTTGTAAACTCTTTATTTTGCAGGCTGCGACAAAACGAAAATGCGAGGCCACCGTTGTTCATACAGAATCAAGCTCACCCAGATGCTTGGCTTCGTCAATTTCTGGTTTGTTGAGGAGCTTGGAAGTCATGATCAACTTAACGGAAAAGACTGCGATTTCAAAGTTAACTCCCAGCATGCCTCAATGGTGTCTGATTCCAAACTAACAGACTTTACAAGCTCTTTCAAAGTAAAGCTTCCAACCATTCCAAAATCCCCCCGAAAGCTTGCTCCGAAGCCTTTTAAGAAACTCACCGCTGAGAAAGGACAAGGAAATGGAAAAATGGACCCAGCTCGGCCTGATTCAAATACCGATGCTACAACTTACAATTATGTGCTGGGTTCAATTCCCAACAGTGAATCAGCTGAAGAACTTACGTCAGCTGTATCCAGTCAACACTGTTGACTCAACAGTCATCTAATTTTTCTAATGATGCTTCACTTGCCATTTCTATGGACATCACACCTAGTCAGTTCCCATGTGCCACAGATATGAACACTAACAATGCCATATTGTCTGCAAGTTTGCAAGCTGCGGGCCAAACCTTGCCATCTATGTTACAACCAGTGCCATCTCTGACCCCAGCAATGAGCTCAATGCTGCAAGCAAATCTCATAAACTACATGACCTCCATGACAAACTTAGACATTCCTGTGTCTAACGCTTCCAACTTATAAAATGGCGCTATAAACCCTTTTCTAGTCAATATTAAACAAGAACCGTCCAGTCATGACTTACAGAGCCAGAATGTACTCGCGTTTTCTCAAGCATTCCCCTTGATAGCTCCGCCTCTCCTGTTTTCACTCCAGGGACCAAACCCAGGTCACTCTAGTCAGAGCAGCCACTCCCCCTCACAGAGCAGCAGCCAAGGTCACAAGGAGAGGTCACCATTTGCAAGAGACCAAAATGCCAATATTCAAAAATCACTAGATATAGAGGCAAAAATCAAAAGAGAAGCCTCAGGTCGTGTACAGGCAAATCATGAAACACTTGGACAGGTTCAAAACAGAATTATGGAGAGAGCAAAAAGTCGTAAAAGCGCTCACACAATGCGTGTCCCACAGAGGAATGAGACAAATGTAATTGACTTATCGAAAAGTGTGAATGATATAAAGCAGGAAAACTTTTCTGTCACAAAAGAGGGTTTATGTGGAAAGCGCTCCATTGATGATCTCATAGACCGAAAGGTTATGTCATCTAAGACATTCAAACGTCTTCAGACACTAAACCATGTGATCCAGAGCGATGTCTTCCAAAAAGCAAAAAATAGGCTTGAGAAAAATAATGTGGCAAATCTTAAGAGTGGTTCTGAAGAAATTGCTCTTAATTTAACAACACGCAATTCACAATTTTCTAAATTCGATTCTGACCAACAGACGGATACCCAACAAAGTTATTTCAAGCTGGCCGGCTTGTAAGGAAGGGAGGCAACTTGATCTTCCTCATGAATTGACCAACGGGCATGAACCAGACTTGCAGGAACCAATGGAGTTGTCTCCTCTTTCTGCTCAATATGGCTCAACCAATGGTAATAAAGAAAACGAGGGACTCGACATGGTAAATGGTCTGTGTAACAGCGCCATCAATGGTATAACTGATGCAACAAGTTCTCTAACAAAAAATGAAAAGGTAAAGAAGTCTTGTTGTATTTTTGAAATCTATTGCCTTAAGGCGACTATAAATTAATAGCTAGATATTCATTCCCACCCAAAATCTTTATTCGGCCCCTTAAATTTTATTGACTCAAATACAAATGTTGATCTAGGGTCTGTATTTGCATATCTGTCCGAACTGTCCGGGAACAGCGTTTATTCATACCTACAGTGTCGCTGTATAACATTCAAATGTAAGAAAGGAGATTTTTACAAGCATGTTCGTGGTTCATCTAGAAACACATGTATAATGTATATGGTCTCTTATTCAACAGTGAAAAAACAACAGTTATCTAGATTTTTTTTTTAAAAATTTCACATGCAGCACCCCCTTTAAAAAAAGGGATGAAAATCTAGAAATTAATTTATATTGCCAAAAATGCCTGCTGTTTTTATCATAGATGAAATGAATGAAAGGATTGTATAGTACACACCTGTATATGATTTTATTTGTTTTACTTTTATATTTGACATACTTTTTTATACAGTGTTTCTAACAGCTTATAATGGTCAATCAGAAAAATAACTTGGGGTCTGTTTGAGCATGAGGGATTCTTGCACAAAAGCAGGGGCTTAGATCCCTTTTGAAATTGTTTCCAAAGTCAAATTTATATATTAATTTCAAGGTACATGTACTTGCTTCTGTTCTTTTTTTATGGATATGTTCAACAAACAATTTTTACCTCTGTACAATAGTCTGGAGTTAAAAAGATTAATCCTGAACTATAAAACCATTTTTTCTTAGAAATTCCTCATACCATGCATGCCTGGCTTACCAGGGGATTTTGGTTTGAATTCCAGGGGATTTTGATATAACAAAAGGGGATTTTAACACAGCGAAATCTTGCACAATATCTACATTTATGATATAAGAATAAATATAGAAACACACTCTAATTACAATAATTTTTGGACTTAGTCATCATTGTCCTTCATGGAATTTCACACTCATAATAATATGGATGCTTTCCACTTTAAACTTTGAGCTAGAGTTAAAAAGATTTTTTTTAAAAATCTCTATTCCAGGGGATATTGATCCCCCGGCGGGGGACCAGGGGATGGGTCGGAATTCCGGGGGATTTTGCCCCCCGTGGAGGGATGTGTCATGTATGTCATACTTGCCATTCCATTTGGTATGGTTAATGCTGACAAGTTCAACCATAAATCCAACATGGGGATGGGGCTGGTGGTAGGGGATTCCCCTGGGTTTGCGCTCGATCCCGACGTGAGGTGAATATCTCCCAAAAATTAAAAAAGTAATTGTGTGTGATTGGGAAAAATGTAGACAAGAATGCTTTGTTCATCACTAGAACTGCTCTTTAACTGTCTATCAAATGCTCTTAATGTTTAAGTTGTAAATGGGAATATATTCAATGCAAATATACACACATTCTATACATACATTCACACTCAGTTTGCATCACAATTAAAATTATTAAGTTGAATCATACATGTTCATTATTTATTCAAATGAGAATGATTTTCATTGATATATATTTTACTCATGAACTTAATACATGGTTGCAATGAATATGTCAGGGGGGGGGGGGGGGGTGAGCTTATTTACCCTCGCCATCGGGTTATACCCATTCGGCTAGCACGCTACGTTTTACAGTATTTCTACAGATTTAATAACATTTAAAACATCTCGTCTTTAATCGTAGCGTGGGTGCTTTGGACTGTATATATATATAAATATTCCTACACAGTATGTATAAATCTCTGGTTAAAAATTCAATATTTAAATAATATCTTAAGAATCTATCACATACGCATTAAAATCAAACACTTCAAATACATCATATACAAACATTTTAGGCTCAGCCTACATTTAAAAAAAAATGTCTAAATTTTAAAATTCTTTACAATAGTAAGTGTTTATATATACAACGTATCCTTGGCATTATAACAACTAGCTAGTGAGAAATTTTATTTATTGTTTTTAAATGACAGATTTCTCACTAGTTAGTTTCCTAAACCACCCCCACCAGAGATGGGGGCGGTATATGCTGGTTTGCACTGAGGACTATGCCTCAGTGCGTTTGCCTGAATTTTTTTTTTCTTTTTTCTTTTTCTTTTTTCCTTTCTCCTTTCAGTGAATTCTTTTTTTCTTGTTTATAATAAAACAGCGATATTCAATAAAACAATAAAAAATAAGATAAAGAAAAGTGTGTTATACATGTATATATAAGTGTCCAACTGTTGTTGTTATTCTTCTTCTTCTTTTTTTTTTTTTTTTTTTTTTTTTTTTTGGACTAGTATCGCTGTGTAACCAGGCAAACCAGGATGGAGAATATAACAATTCCCAGCTTAAGACTCCATCCTATGGTGTTACAATATGTGAAAGCGTTGCCAAGGATTGATTAAATTATGAAATAAAATATAGATTGGTTGATCCTCCAGGGTGTATTTGAAATATCGCTATTAATATTAGAGCCGTTTCCGGATGGTAGTTTAGTACTGGCATAAACAAAGACTTTACTAACTATAAGAAAGAAAACGATCCTTTTCAGGGCCACTGTTAAAATATTATATAATAATTTAAAATGTTATATACATTATTTACATAAAAAGGATTCTCATCCCGGAGGAACGGTAAATTTATAATATACAACGGCTGGTGAATTATTAAAACAACATATAGACAAACTCCCCGAAGCCCTTCTTCCCATAAATGTATGGGGTTTAATGCTTGAAAAATAAAAAAAAGAATTAAATGTGAATGCCTGTGCTATTCTACAGGGGTGGCTCCGTTCAGTATTACTATTTTTCGCACCCCGGGATAGAGAAAAGAACGAGTTCGCCGGGTGCCATGATTTAGGCTACTTGAATACTCTCCATTGAAGGAGATACCATGTGGGAGGAAAGTGTCACGGGACAAATTCACTCAATGGCGGAGGATTAAACAGACGGACTATCGAAGGGTAATTTTACCGGTAAATTCACAATGATTGTTAAATAAAACACACACCACTAGTAGTATTTATACGGGTCAGAGTGTGCACAATTATATGACTACGATATATACTACTGATCGATAGGTATTTCTCACGATCGAGAGTACAAACAAACTTGATCAATGAAAATCACGTGACCGTTGGAATGTGTTTCCCACCGTAAAAATTAAATACAGTATGGATTTTGATAAACGACAGTGCGGATTTAGGCAGGTGCGTGTTTACACAATTACGTCATTGATATCTGTGTAAAACACATGAGTACACCACAGCGAACAAAATTGCTGGTTTGTAAAACCTTGGAAGAGGCTTTAAGGAAAATCCAGGAGCTGGAAATGCAAGATAATTTGTGCCTGACTCTAGTACGAAGAATTTTGGGAGGACGGTATTAAATATTTCTATAATTTTATGCATTATTTAACTATTGATGCTTGCAAATCATTTTTTTCAGCAAAGCACATCCATTTCACAGTGATTTGGTGGGAATGAGCTGAATTTTGACCTTTACAAAATTTATTGACATTTAACCTAAACTAACCTAAACAAGTTAAACAAATGACAATTGGCTTTATAATGGTAGTCCTAGTTGGGCCTCATGTTCTACAGCACTGTAGTTTATCAAATGACCATATATCTTTATACTGGTAGTCATAGCTGGGGGACACGTTCTAAAGCACTGTAGTTTATCAAATCACCATATATCTTTATACAGGTGGTAATAGCTTTGGGACACGTTCTAAAGCACTGTAGTTTATCAAATGACCATATATCTTTTAACAGGTAGTCATAGCTGGGGGACACGTTCTAAAGCACTGTAGTTTATCAAATGACCATATATCTTTATACAGGTAGTCATAGCTCGGGGACACATTCTAAAGCACTGTAGTTTATCAAATGACCATATATCTTTATACTGGTAGTAATAGTATTGGGACACATTCTAAAGCACTGTAGTTTATCAAATGACCATATATCTTTATATAGGTAGTCATAGCTCGAGGACACGTTCTAAAGCACTGTAGTTTATCAAATGACCATATATCGTTATACTGGTAGTAATAGCTTTGGGACACGTTCAAAAGCACTGTAGTTTATCAAATGACAATATATCTTTATACTGGTGATCATAGGTGGGGGACACATTCTAAAGCACTGTAGATTATCAAATGACCATATATATTTATACTGGTAGTAATAGCTTTGGGATACGTTCTAAAGCACTGTAGTTTATCAAATGACCATATATCTTTATACGGGTAGACATAGCTGGGGGACACGTTCTAAAGCACTGTAGTTTATCAAATGACCATATATCTTTATACAGGTAGTCATAGCTGTGGGACACGTTCTAAAGCACTGTAGTTTATCAAATGACCATATATCTTTATACAGGTAGTAATAGCTTTGGGACACGTTCTAAAGCACTGTAGTTTATCAAATGACCATATATCTTTATACTGGTAGTCATAGCTGGGGGACACGTTCTAAAGCACTGTAGTTTATAAAATGACCATATATCTTTATACAGGTAGTCATAGCTCGGGGACACGTTCTAAAGCACTGTAGTTTATCAAATGACCATATATCTTTATACTGGTAGTAATAGCATTTGGACACGTTCTTAAGCACTGTAGTTTATCAAATGACCATATATCTTTACACAGGTAGTCATAGCTCGAGGACACGTTCTAAAGCACTGTAGTTTATCAAATGACCATATATCGTTATACTGGTAGTAATAGCTTTGGGACACGTTCTAAAGCACTGTAGTTTATCAAATGACCATATATCTTTATACTGGTGATCATAGGTGGGGGACTAATTCTAAAGCACTGTAGATTATCAAATGACCATATATCTTTATACTGGTAGTAATAGCTTTGGGACACATTCTAAAGCACTGTAGTTTATCAAATGACCATATATCTTTATACTGGTGTTCATAGCTGGGGGACACGTTCTAAAGCACTGTAGTTTATCAAATCACCATATATCTTTATACAGGTAGTCATAGCTGGGGGACACGTTCTAAAGAACTGTAGTTTATCAAATGACCATATATCTTTATACTGGTAGTCATAGCTCGGGGACACGTTCTAAAGCACTGTAGTTTATCAAATAACCATATATCTTTATACTGGTAGTAATAGCTGGGGGACACGTTCTAAAGCACTGTAGTTTATCAAATGACCATATATCTTTATATGGGTAGTCATAGCTGGAGGACACGTTCTAAAGCACTGTAGTTTATCAAATCACCATATATCTTTATACAGGTAGTAATAGCTTTGGGACACGTTCTAAAGCACTGTAGTTTATCAAATGACCATATATCTTTATACTGGTAGTCATAGCTGGGGGACACGTTCTAAAGCACTGTAGTTTATCAAATGACCATATATCTTTATACTGGTAGTCATAGCTGGGGGACACGTTCTAAAGCACTGTAGTTTATCAAATGACCATATATCTTTATACTGGTAGTAAAAGCTTTGGGACACGTTCTAAAGCACTGTAGTTTATCAAATGACCATATATCTTTATACGGGTAGACATAGCTGGAGGACACGTTCTAAAGCACTGTAGTTTATCAAATGACCATATATCTTTATACGGGTAGTCATAGCTAGGGGACACGTTCTAAAGCACTGTAGTTTATCAAATGACCATATATCTTTATACTGGTAGTCATAGCTTTGGGACACGTTCTAAAGCACTGTAGTTTATCAAATGACCATATATCTTTATACTGGTAGTCATAGCTGGGGGACAAGTTCTAAAGCACTGTAGTTTATCAAATCACCATATATCTTTATACGGGTAGACATAGCTGGAGGACACGTTCTAAAGCACTGTAGTTTATCAAATGACCATATATCTTTATACGGGTAGTCATAGCTGGGGGACACGTTCTAAAGCACTGTAGTTTATCAAATGACCATATATCTTTATACTGGTAGTCATAGCTTTGGGACACGTTCTAAAGCACTGTAGTTTATCAAATGACCATATATCTTTATACAGGTAGTCATAGCTGGGGGACACGTTCTAAAGCACTGTAGTTTATCAAATCACCATATATCTTTATACTGGTAGTCATAGCTGGGGGACAAGTTCTAAAGCACTGTAGTTTATCAAATCACCATATATCGTTATACTGGTAGTCATAGCTGGGGGACACGTTCTAAAGCACTGTAGTTTATCAAATGACCATATATCTTTATACAGGTAGTCATAGCTCGGGGACACGTTCTAAAGCACTGTAGTTTATCAAATGACCATATATCTTTATACTGGTAGTCATAGCTTTGGGACACGTTCTAAAGCACTGTAGTTTATCAAATGACCATATATCTATATACTGGTAGTCATAGCTGGGGGACACGTTCTAAAGCACTGTAGTTTATCAAATGACCATATATCTCTATACTAGTTATCATAGCTTTGGGACACGTTCTAAAGCACTGTAGTTTATCAAATGACCATATATCTCTATACTAGTTATCATAGCTTTGGGACACGTTCTAAAGCACTGTAGTTTAACAGATGACTGTATATACTCCGGTACATATCTATACCTAACACTGGTTTATATGGCAGGAAGTATATTGTCTTCAGCTGTGTTCTTATTCCACTGACCATACACATTTATATTAGAGATTTTGACTGGACTTTACCTTAAAAGCTCTGTTTTTTTTTATTAAATTCTCTTACCATATAACTATAAAGGTGACTTTCTCATGCACTGTATGTCAATTGACAGATGTTCATTTTTTTTAGATTTGGCCTAAAAAGACCTGTAGCAGTTAACAAGCTATTAGATGCACAATAGCACAAAATGACCACCACCACTATCACCCTAAAGTGTGTGCTTGGTGTCTGTCTACACGTGCTTGCTTCTGGAATGTTGAAGAACAAACTGTGTTGAAACGCCAACTGGTAAGACTGTGCTTTGTGTTTGTAATTTTGTATGATAAGACATTTATTGTTTCCGCCAGGCCTAAAGGAAATGTTTATGAACAAGTACAGGTCTATACACAAGTACAGGATTGAAATATAAACAACGATTTAAAGAGTATTGAGTTGATGAGTGAGAACAAAAATGATATACCCATGTACATTTACATGTTCAATAAAAAGTGCATCTCATACTCTGAATAATAATTCATTTTGCTATTAGGAGTTGGTCATGGACCTTTGCCGCCCTTCATCCAGAGCCTTCCACAGAGACGGCAGATATATCGCTGCCTGGACCAACAGTTGACCATGCCGTTGAGTCCATGATATCAGTAGCAGCCATGAAAACATCTACAGAATTACATCTGCGGCCGTGCCTATTAATGGATACATTCTGCACCACTTCCATGTGTAAGAATAGAACTTTCCAAGTCCTCAGCATAAGCATTTCTGTATTTAAAACGAAAAATAATTTAAAAATAAATAAATATAGTTTTAAATAATTATATACAGGCAAAGTAAATTATATAATTTGTTTCATGAATGTGTTGTTTTTTTAATTGCTGTTAAAGCAACAGTGTGCACCAGATGATCAAATTGCAAGTTTATTAAGTTTAGCAGTTATTTCATATTTTTCCATTCAAAAAGATTACTGGGTATGTCTACCTAGTAGAATTAATTTCTTATGCGTGATTGGCTAGTCGATGTTATCACATGATATAACCAAGTTAGGTGTATAGCTTTAATATACCACTTGATTGAAGTAAGCCTTCGTAGCACAGTTGATACAACACTGGACTTCAATTTCGGTGACACATTTTTTTTACATGTTTGTACTTTTTTTACAATTATGACATAAAAGCGTAACACATTCTATTAAATAGTTGTCCTGAGATATGTTACAGAAAAAAACTTTTTTAGTTCCAATCTGGTGTACAGTCCCTTTAAGGCCTTATACCGTACTTGTAGACTTATTGTTTATGATAGTCTGTTTAATCATTTTATTGTATATGGGCAACATTTTATGTAACATCACTTTATGTAAAAAGTAAGCCTTCGTAGTACAGTTGATACAACACTGGACTTCAATTTCGGTGACACATTTTTTTTACATGTTTGTACTTTTTTTACAATTATGACATAAAAGCGTAACACATCTTTTAAATAATTGTCTTGAGATATGTTACAGAAAAAAAACTTTTTTAGTGCCAATCTGGTATACAGTCCCTTTAAGGCCTTATACCGTACTTGTAGACTTATTGTTTATGATAGTCTGTTTAATCATTTTATTGTATATGGGCAACATTTTATGTAACATCACTTTATGTAAAAAAAATATAAAAAGTCACTGTGAATATAAACAGTTTTCAAATATGTACATTAAAATTGCAGGCTGTCAGTTTGAAACGTCTCTACTCTGACAGAAGGAAGGGAATGAATACCCAGGATTGTTCCTCAGGAAAATCTCTTCAACAGGCTGTTGTCAGTTTGCATGCTCTTTGGATGGAATAACCCTACCTTGGCTTGCAGAGAATCTGTGATATAAAAGACCTCTTTTGTGCTGCATTGTGTCATTGATTTATTGTATTTTATATGTATTATGCCACTATTGTAAAAACAAATGGGCATATGTTTTAGCATATGTTTTCAAACAGACACATTTATATTTCAAACAGACACATTTATATTTTTGAATAATTTGAAAATACATTTTGTAGGTTGACTTCACACCATGAAACATTAATGGTAGGTTATATTTGACCAGAACATGACAAGTATTGTTTTCGGAGTTTTTTGGTCGAAGGTGAAGGTAATGGCTAACAGTGGTTATTCTGCACAATGACCCTTGAATTCTTTGACCTAGGACCATTAATATCTAGTGATTGATATATCAGTCCAACTCATATGTGAAAGGGACATGATGAAATTGAGCAAGAGCTCATTAGCATTGCAAATTATTATTTGTTCATTTTTAGCTCGACTATTCGAAGAAAATGTGGGCTATACTATCATTAACAATTCTGCGTTAAAGTTTTCATTTTATGTAATAAAATCAAGAGTTTTTATCCAATGGTAATCAAACTTGGTCAGACTATTTGTCGGCATGTTATCTTGAAGATGTATGAATATGGGTCATCCCTGGTCAAATTCTAGGTCACTAGGTCACATCTTAGAGAAAATATTTCCATGTCATAAATTCAACATTTTTTTCATATCTTTATGAAACTTGGTCAGAATATTTGTCTGCATACTATCTTGAAAGTTTTTTAATATGGGTCATCCCGGGTCAAATTCTAGGTCACTAGGTCAAATCTTAGGAAAATCATTCCACATCATAAATTGAACAATTTTTGTCAAATCTTTATGAAACTTGGTCAGAATATTTGTCTGCATAATATCTTAAAAGTTCTATAATATGGGTCATCCCCAGTCAAAACCTAGGTCACAAGGTCAAATTTTAAAAGAAAGAATCCCACAGTCATAAAAATTCATTAATTTTAGTCAAATCTTTTTTAAACTTGGTCAGAATATTTGTCTACATGTTGTCTTAATCATTTGTGAATATAGGTCACCTCAGATCAAAAACTAGGTCACTAGGTCAAATCTTAGGAAATACTTTCCTGATGTCATAAAAAAATCTATGCTTACCAAAGCTATCCATATCAGTTAATAACTAAATTCAATTGTTATTTAAAACTTATTTTATAAACACACATCCCAATCATGAATTTCAGATCTAACCATATTTTTCAAAAATTTAAATTTTAATTAACTTTAAAAATATTTGTGTACATGAAATCTTAGATGATAAAGTGTGTCATCTAGGGTCAAAAACTAGGTCTCTGGGACAGATCTTATTGGAAAAGCTGATGTATTTATAAAATGTTCGTTTTTCCTCACACAAATGGAATAGTTTCTGTTGATCAGGTTATTTGTATGAATGATATCTCCGATAAATATAAATATGGGCCTTTTGGTTAAAAATACTAGGTCATTAGCTCAAATCCTAGGTTTGCAAAATTGCATTGTCAAATAAAAAATCAAGCTTTATGCGGCGTTGCCGCGTTGGCGTCTTGTTATTTTTTTATTTTGACAGGCACATTTTTATAATCTTAACCAAATCAAACCTTGTTTTGTCACATTGTGATTCTTATTCACTTTTTTATTTGATTGTTTTATTGCTTTTTACAGGCACATATCACACTATTATTGTATTTACGTCCAATTCCAAGAGGCGTAGTAGAGCGCACTGTTTTACGACAGCTCTTGTTAACCTGTAAAGTGAAACCTGGTTATAAAAATGACATGACTGTGTCATTGTGTTGGCAGGCCAGGAGGAGGGCAGCATCAAATACATCTACAAACTTAGTATACAAAGTATTATAGAATTGCTTTCGGGGCCCATAGGATCAAGGTCACTAAAACAAAAAAATATTGAAACTTAATCGCACAACAAAGGCTTAATTAATTAGGTTTGTCTGTCAATCATTGAAAACTTGTTGTTTTTTTTTGCATTGCAGCATTTCATGCTTAATTTTTATTTTGTCTCTTCATTGCATATTACCTTTATCATTATTGTATTCATTTCTAAGACAAAGCAGCATATAGTTGAGAGCACTGCCCCATGACAGCTCTTGTATATCCTAAAAAGAATACAATAGTGATATACCCTGATATAGGTAGTTTTGGTACATTATCACGGTTTTAATTTTAGCTTTACTGGCCAAAGATCAGAATATCTGATGTGATGGTAATGTGTACGTAGTATGTGCTTCCTAGCGCCTGTAAACAATTGCTTGTGAACACCATACAGTCTTTAGTTATGATTGTATCTCAATAAAACAGTATTTAGATATCCAATAGAGCTCGGTTCCTTTCGAAAACCAGTCAGATCTGCCCATGCATGCCTAGATTATGGGCCTTGAACGTCTGTGCGACTGTAAACAATTGCTTGTGAACATTGTACAGTCTTCAGTTTTAATTGTATATAGATGAAACTTGTACAGTATTAAGATATCAATTAGAGCTTGGTTCCTTTCGAAAACCAGATCTGCCCATGCATACCTAGATTATGGGCCTCAAAAGTAAAAAAAAAATGCTATTTTTAGCCAAGTCTACATGAGCGAAGTCTATTTTTAGACAAGTTTACATGTAAAGTTACAAATTCATGTGAAAAATTGTTCAAATTAGGCCCCTGGGGTCATTATTGGCCACGCCACTGGGTTCACCGGTTTGGTATACTAAATTGGGAAATGTTTGAAAATCTTTATGTCTGAAACAACTATGCAGACCCTTGTTATTTTGAATAAGGATTATTTTATTGGTCTGCTACCATGGTTGTTCAAATTATGCCCCTAGGGTCAAAACTGGCACTGCCCCCAGGGGTCACAAGTTTTTTTAAGAAATATTTTCAAAATCTTGTTTCAAACCACAAGGCTCATATCTTCGATATTTGTTGTGGAGCATCATATGTAGACCGTCTAGCAAAACAGTTGAAATTATGTGCCCTGGGCCGGGGCCACCATTCATTTTGTCCTTTTAAAGCTACAAAAATGAAAATTTGACCAATAGTACAGTTTTGTAGCAAATTTTATTCTCCTCAGATGACCTTTACTTGGCACATATTAGAATACTAGTAGTTCATGTAACTAATCTGCTTACAACACTTTCTGTTCTCAGATGTTAAATGTGCAACGTTTTAAGCTAACTCAAACACAAAACGTGAACAATATGTTTGTTGGCTATTACTCATACATACATGCTCTGGATCAAAAATAACCACATGAGCCATGCCATTAGAGCATAGGCACTCATGGGCCTCTTGTTTTTTTAGAAAAAAAGCATACTGACCAACCCTATTTATTTTAGAAGTTAGCTGAAACTAAGAACTTTTTTTACCTTACTTTTATATTAGATTGTGTATTGCTAAGATTTTTGCTTAAAGCTCCATTTAAGGTAACTGTTCATCTCAAATGTAACAGCTTTTGCCTTCAAACTTTTAAAATTTCATTGAACCAGTGGGTTCATCATGATGCACATCTGTAAATGTTTCTCCCTAATATGGGCTTTTATGTATGCAAACAGAACATTGAACAATTGGCTTTCTGTGTAAAGTAAACCATGTCCAGAACATTTGTCAAATTGCTGTGTCAGCACTTGTTTGAATGGATTTATTTTATTTTCATATTATGATTTCAAATAAAGTATTTAAAAATGTTGATTTCTTGTATGAAGTGATTACTACAATCCTTATAGGGTCAACAGGAAGCTTGAAAAAGTATCTGTTACATGTATTAAGGCATGATTAAAATCATTTTTTCCATTTTGCAAAAAGCAGATGGTTAATTTATACCACCTTCAGGTAGTCATGATGAACTCTTCAAAGATATCCCAGGTAAAGGTAGTCACGATAAACTCTTTCAAGTTATCCCAGGTATGCATGGTCACCTCTTAAAAGATATCCCAGGTATTCATGATCACCTCTTCAAAGATATCCCAGTTATTCATGATCACCTCTTCAAAGATATCCCAGTTATTCATGATCACCTCTTCAAAGATATCTATCCCAGGTAGTCATGATCACCTCTTCAAAGATATCTATCCCAGATAGTCATGATCACCTCTTCACAAAGATATCCCAGGCAGTCATGATCAACTCTTCAAAGATATCTCAGGTATTCATGATCACCTCCTTAAAGATATCCTAGGTAGTCATGATCAACTCTTTAAAAATATCCCAGATATTCATGATCATCACCTCTTCAAAAATATCTCAGGTATAATTCATGATCACCTCTTCAAAGATATCCTAGGTAGTCATGATCAACTCTTTAAAAATATCCCATATATTCATGATCACCTCTTCAAAGATATCCCAGGTAGTCATGATCACCTCTTCAAAGATATCCCAGGTAGTCATGATCAACTATTAAAAGATATCCCAGATATTCATGATCACCTCTAAAAGATATCCCAGGTAGTCATGATCCCCTCTTCACAGATATCCCAGGTAGTCATGATCAACTCTTAAAAAATATCCCAGATATTCATGATACCCTCTTCAAAGATATCCCAGGTAGTAATGATCAACTCTTAAAAGATAACCCAGGTAGTCATGATCAACTCTTTAAAGATTTCCCTTTGTAACCATGCAGTTGTTGCAAGCATACTTTAAAGCCCTGGTGAAGGGGAGATCAATGCAAACCGAACATGGATGGTTTGTGTGGAAATGAGCCCACTTTTTTGGTAGAAAGTTCTATGTGATTAGTTAAACAACAGGTCAAATTGCAGATGATGTTAGCAAAATGATGCTTGAAGTTAAATGACAGGCCATAGCTGTCAGACTTGAAAGGAAATTCACTTGGTGGTTTAAGCGTGAACAAAAGCCAAGATCAATCAATGCTTCAGACCCTTGATCTATGTATTCTAGGGTGATTTGCAAACAAAAGTGTATAATAGTTACTGTGTACTTTCAGGAGAATTAATTTGTGGCACAGTTCACATAAGTTCCGCTTATGTTGATTTTTCCATGCAGATAAGTAACCATACTTGTATGAAAAATTATTTCTCAATTTCACCAAGCATAGAAAACTACCAACAATGGAAGTGTTTTTTGTCACAGACTCAATCATGTCATCTAAAATCCACACAATTCTTTCATATTTTTTCAATCTTCTCTTCAACTTTGGCCCATTTCAGATGAACTTTTTTCAAAGCACAGTAAAAAAGACCTTTATCATATAGTTTCTTGTAATTCCTCAGGTGAATCCAATTCCTTTTAACTAGTAGTTGCTTCACATAATCCAACCTATTTTTGTATATCTTCTTAATCCAATGTTCTTGTAACTCCTCAGGTGAATCCAATTGTTGAGCTAGTAGTTTTCTTCACATAAACCTATTCTTGTAGATCACTTTCTTAATCCAATGTGACCTTTTTCTCTAATTCCTTGTCTTCATTAAACCAAAAGTTACCTATTTCTTAACACATCCAGTGAAGACTTTCTTTTAAGTCTTTACTGATTCTAACCACATTTCTTACACTTGTATAGATCCTGAGTTTTATCTGTAGACTTCAAATCAAACAACTTTTTTTTCATAGTTTTCCAAACATAACATGACCTCTTTGCTCCTCAAGTGTATCCAGGTGAACATCCAATTTCAAGTCATGATTCCAGGTGATCAGTTGATAAACTGCATTGCTTAAGATTTAGAACTTCACATCAGCTGTCACCGCCATAACTACTCATATGAAGCACTGAAGGCTGGGGCGTAGCCAGCATTATGCACTTACGCATGTGTGTAACATCAATTTGAAAAATGAAAAAATAAATATGGCAAAAAATGGCATCAAATTCAAGGGCTAAGCTAAATATTGATATCAGAATAAAGGGAAGAACAGCTATAGTAAGCATTTTTTCTCTGTGTTGGATAGCTTACTGAGCCTAAATCAATCACTTGGTTACTACAAGGTCGGCGGCCCCGAACCTATAAATCCCTCCAAATACACATCAGTGCCCAACATGTTAGTTCTATATTTCATTTTGTTTCCTTGGGGAGCCCCCCTTCAGCTACAGGGATATTCCTCCTTCAACACCATCCCCCTTTCGTGCGTAACATTCAGTAAAGCCTGACTACGCATCTGGAAGGCATATACCAAGTAAACTGAATGCAGTACTTAAAAGTGACTCGCTTTTGTTTTTGGACCAAATATTAGTTTTCCCAGTAATGCATCTGAAAAAAACTATTTTTATCATTTTTTTATGTTATGAATAATGCAGAAAAAAATCCAGTGCATAAAAATTTATTTTGGTTTTTGTGGGGTTCAAACCCACGCCAGGAAAAACCAAGTAAACAGTAAAAAAAACAGCCGGCTAGTCAACACAGCCACCGGGACTTTAACAAAAATGGTGGATATGTTGGCCCCTTAAGGAAACATTCATTATATCACATGATACATTGTCAATCAACCAATCAAACAACACATCAGCCGTAATTAATTTTGAATACACGTTTGAAATTGTGGTCTTCAACATTATTTTGCTAAAGGGTTCCAGCTTTTGCTATTTTTGTTTTAACACTCCTTTCCTTATGATTTAACACTTAACAAATTACGTGTCCCCAAGCTATTACTACCAGTATAGAGATATATGGTCATTTGATAAACTACAGTGCTTTAGAACGTGTCCCCCAGCTATGACCACCTGTATAAAGATATATGGTCATTTGATAAACTACAGTGCTTTAGAACGTGTCCCCGAGCTATGACTACCTGTATAAAGATACTAGTATATGGTCATTTGATAAACTACAGTGCTTTAGAACGTGTCCCCCAGCTATGATCACCAGCATAAAGATATATGGTCATTTGATAAACTACAGTGCTTTAGAACGTGTAACCCAGCTATGATCACCAGCATAAAGATATATGGTCATTTGATAAACTACAGTGCTTTAGAACGTGTCCCCCAGCTATGACCACCAGTATAAAGATATATGGTCATTTGATAAACTACAGTGCTTTAGAACGTGTCCCCCAGCTATGTTCACCAGTATAGAGATATATGGTCATTTGATAAACTACAGTGCTTTAGAACGTGTCTCAAAGCTTTTACTACCAGTATAAAGATATATGGTCATTTGATAAACTACAGTGCTTTAGAACGTGTCCCCCAGCTATGACCACCAGCATAGAGATATATGGTCATTTGATAAACTACAGTGCTTTAGAACGTGTACCCAGCTATGATCACCAGTATAAAGATATATGGTCATTTGATAAACTACAGTGCTTTAGAATGTGTCCCCCAGCTATGATCACCAGTATAAAGATATATGGTCATTTGATAAACTACAATGCTTTAGAACGTGTCCCCGAGCTATGACTACCTGTATAAAGATATAAGTTAATTTGATAAACTACAGTGCTTTAGAACGTGTACCCAGCTATGATCACCTGTATAAAGATATATGGTCATTTGATAAACTACAGTGCTTTAGAACGTGTCCCCCAGCTATGACCACCAGTATAAAGATATATGGTCATTTGATAAACTACAGTGCTTTAGAACGTGTCCCCCAGCTATGACCACCAGCATAGAGATATATGGTCATTTGATAAACTACAGTGCTTTAGAATGTGTCCCCCAGCTATGACTACCAGTATAAAGATATATGGTCATTTGATAAACTACAGTGCTTTAGAACGTGTCCCCCAGCTATGACCACCAGTATAAAGATATATGGTCAACTGTTAAACTACAGTGCTTTAGAACGTGTCCCCCAGCTATGACCACCAGCATAGAGATATATGGTCATTTGATAAACTACAGTGCTTTTGAACGTGTTCCAAAGCAATGATTGCTACAGTCATATGATTTACAGTCAAAATACTTCAAAACGTAATGGATGTCTTAAATTTCAGTGTCAAAGTTGGATACTTTTCATGATGAACATAAATAAAGGATTGATAGGTATTAAAATTAAAGCAATTGACCTTTGTTTACACCTTCTTAAATACTAGGCACAATAATGCGATTATAGGGAACTTTCGCCTATTCAAAAACCGTTAAAGACTCAGAAGCAGCTGTTTATATGGAGTACTAAAATACTAAATTATACTGTATTAGCTAAATCTAAATCAAAGATAAAGTACAGTGTAGATCTTCCTTTATTTCTTAATTGTTTGATTTACCCTAATTATTTCATAAAATAATCATGGGAAAATGTGGCAACTACTTACATTATTATTTTATATAAACACAATCAAAATTGAGTTCATTTTGACAAGAGAAATTTATGATAAACATTGTCAACCTTAAAACATTGTCAACCTTAATACTTTGCTGCAAAGGCAAATTTTTCTATTTACACAAATATCTATGACGTAAATAGACCATCCAAGCACCTGCTGAAATCCGTACTGTCGTTTATCTGGCAATACTACAATCCGTACTGTACCTTAGGCTAACCGTTTCCCACGGTGAATACTATAAAGATTATAGTAAACAAAATTGTAAGGCTACTATTTAAGCTTTTAAGATTTAGTTGTGGTTGGTCAAAGTTTTGTTACTAATTTCCAACCAGTATAATTTGTTACTTTAACCCTTTAGCACATAGACAAGTGGCCAGATTACACCTCCCAGTCAATAGCCATCTTACTGATAAGCAGTCCTTATCTGCATAGGTACTTTTCTGGATATTTGAAAATGAGAAAATGAATACAGCAGTATGACCTTAAAATCAATGTTACTCCAAATAATTGTGTCCAAATCTTTTTTATGTGAATTCATTTTTTATAGATAATTAAATTATCTAATAAATGGTGTCAATGATGAAATATAAAATTATTTTATTTCAGCTGTGAATGTATTTTCAAGATGGATTTGTAACATTTCTTTGAAATGTCATAATTGCATTAAATCAAAGGGTAATAAAATGCTGGGATCAATCTAATTTTTATTACCCCTATCATAAAAAAGACCCATCTGGATTAAAAAGCCGACAATTTATGTTCTTGTGTATTAATACACAGAAATATGTCAGGAATATCCGGTGTCATCCAGCTGAGAGATCCAGTCCAAGGTGTCTGTTTAACTTTATTACCCCCTCATAAAATTGTTTACAAAAAGAGAAAGCCGATAAATGATTTTCCGGTATGAATAAAAAGATCTAGAGCAAACAAAACGCTTGCACATGACCTATTTTACAGCCAAAACTATGATGGACATTATATAAGCTTCACAGAAAATTTACCCATCATTTTCTCATTTACTAATTGTTTCTTTTGTTTGTAAACAAAATATTACCTTTAAGTAAATATAATCTCAATTGATTTTAATGGTAAACTGAACTGACGTAATATATTTAATGATTTACGCATCAATGAATTTGGGGGAAATTCCATACAGTACTTAGCTCGTGGTCTTATTACGTCACAATGGGATATCACACCTGCGATTGGGAGTATAAACACCTTCTCAATTTAGCAGACGATATTTTCAAGGGAAAATGAATACACAAAAGGTTAAACTTTAATTTTATAAACATCCGGGATATTGTTTACAAAAAGAAAGATGCAAAATTGAAATATTGAAATGACCCTATTGAAATATGCGGGCCATGCGTTTACATCCAGTAATGGATACGGTCGGCCAAATGCGTATACATCTGGTAATGAGTTAAGAATATTTGGCTAGGCCTTGTATTATTCACTTAGTTTTTCAATTTATGATAGATAATTTTCAATTTATGATAGATAATTAAATGTTATTTTTGCTAGGAGTCTTGGGGTACTGAACGGAACCGTCCCGACACCTGACCTGGGTAGGATAAAGCTGCCGGTAAAAGGGGTAACATTAATAATTAAATAAGATAAAATATAAATTAAATATGTAAATAATAGCTTAGATTATATATATATGATGTTCCAAAATGAACAACATATAAAGTAGACTGTTCCTGACAGTATTTAATAGAGAATGCTAAATCCAGTTATGGGGCAATTAATTAAAAGTGCCGACAGCTTCCAGACAACCGACCTTTATAAATAAAAATAAAAATATAATTAAAAATAATGTAACATAATGTATATTATGTCTAAATTTTGTCGGTTATCTGGCATTCAACCAGGAATTTGGCAAGTGACCTGAAGACAGACCTTTGGGCAGCCTTGCTGGGGTTTAGAATATTGTTTATATTATAATCCAAACCAGAAAAAGTTAGGGCTGCCCTAAGTTCTGCCCTCTGGCCCCTGTAAGTGTCACAGTGTAACAGAATGTGGAAAGTGTCACAGGTCACTCAACACCGAGCACAGTTCGGATCACTTTTGAGAATATATTTCCCAGCACTTCTTGGGAGATGTGATGTGCCCAGTCTCAGCCTCGTTATGCATTTATCAATTCTAAAGAAATTAGAATATTTATTTGGAGGCTGGAGACTCACAGAGGTCCTATCAAATGTATTAATGTATGTTTTAGGTGTCCTCGCCGACCGCCATTCATTTATGACGTGCTGGCGGGCTAGTGAATAGACCTCTGTGGGTGCAAGAGGGACCGGATCATTCACCTTCACACGCCTGAGGCCCTCCTTTGCAAGCCCGTCAACCACTTCATTCCCCTTCAGGCCGACATGAGCTGGGACCCATACCATGGTAACCTTTAAGTTTTTCTCCAGACACTTATTATTTTGTTCCAAAATGTCTTTTATCAAATCAGGTCTGGAGCTGCTACCTCTGTTTTGTATAGACTGCAATGATGATTGCGAGTCTGAGAGGATAGCAGTATGTATGGGCTTGTTACTGATAACCCAGTCCAGTGCATCTTTAATTGCCAAAAGTTCAGCCGAAAATATGGAGAGATGGTTGCTGAGTCTTTTAATATTTTTGATATTTTTGGATGGAATATAAAAGGCACATGCAACTATGCCGGTTTCTGGGTTTTTAGATCTATCTGTGTAAATTTTTAAATGCTCAGCATAATTTTGATCAATATGAGAGAGAGTTTCAGCTTTGACGAGGTGCGGCAAGTCTGATTTCGTTAATTTTTTAGAGATAGAAATGTCAACTGAAGGGTCCTGGAGGGTCCACGGAGGAACCTTAGACGGCCTCAGGTCTGCCACACTTACATCTTTGAGCCCGGCCTCCTCAACAATGCTTTGGGTGTAAGCGCCAAAAGGCATTGCTCTATGTTTACCCTTGTCATATTTTGCCTTGATGAGATCTTGAAAAATATACAAAATAAAGCCCTTCGAATAGCTCTGAGAGCCCTTCCCTGTACCCCTGCATGCATGCTCGAGGAAAAGGCGGGGATACTTCCCTTGGCCCTGCGGAGGAGACAACAAATCATTAACTTCTGGGCTAGGGTACAGTCCCGGAAAATAGGTAACCCTGTAAGTGACCTCTTTGGAATATGTCAGGGAAATGGTTTACCCTTTTATACTTGACTTAAATATCTGATGTGTGCAAATATTGCGGTACACTCCTGGTTTCCCGACATTTATAATTGCAGTTTCCTGTAAGAGTGCGTTAACTTCGCCTTACAGACTAAACAACTTGTATCCATGTTCAAGTAACATGACAAGCTATTTTAAGCTTACCCTTTTCTAAGATGGTTATGTCGGTTATACATTGTCACCGTATGACAAGCTTACTTGATTGATGACCTTAAGAAAACATCCGTTTACAATTCTAATGGGTATAAAAAGTGGTTAATTACTCTAGGTTTACTGTTTTAGGTATACATGAAATGTTATTCAAGGTATCTTGGCTAAATTAGTAATATAATGATGGGAAACAGAGCAATCAATACTTAATTATGATGCGCAATTGCTGTTTAATATTCAGAGGTATCATGAAGGGGTTTGGGTGATGTTTTCTTCCATAGATTTAATAGTGCTCTCTTTATGTGCATTTACTTGCAAATCAATTATTCAAACATTACTTATTCTTTTGTTATAACAAAAGTAATGAAATTAATTAAGAACCTTTCAAAAAAAACTTTTAAAGCTGCACTCTCATAGATATACCATTTTTACAACTTTTTTTATTTTTTGTCTTGGAAAGAGCAAATATTTGCATAAATATCTGTAAGCCAATGATATAAGGTTGCTGACAAAAAATCAGATCTCAGATTTTCATATTTTCGTTTGAAAATTAATGTTTTATGGCATAAAACATATGGTTATATAACTGGTTTGCATTGATTTCAACAAAAAATGACTCGTTCCAAGACAAAAAATAAAAAAAAGTTATCAAAACGTTCAATCTGTGAGAGTGCAGCTTTAAACATAAATGTATATTAATTAAATCCTTTTATATTCAACTTGTACATATATAGGTAGCCCTCACATTAATCCTTTGAATGTCCGCCCGGTTAGCTCAATCGGTAGAGCGTTGGACTCTGAATCTGAACCCGGGTTCGATTCCCGGGCGGACCAGGTCACTTCTGTTGTTATTGGTTATGAAATGCTTTCTACGACCATTCGCACTGTACCACTGCCCCTGGCACGTACAGAAATTGTCAGTTCCTTGCAGAGGTGAAGGCACCTAGTACTGGTTCTGCCCAGGATAGGTGTGCGGTGGTTGAACTCTCACTCTGGGACCCTTCAATGTGCTCATGCCGGGACCCGGAGTATAAACTACTTACACCACCACCACTAATCCTTTGAATGCCAAAGTCACAAAATATAATTGAAGGTGATGGCTGCACAACCTCCTAATGGATTCTTTTTTCTAACTTAGGAGCCCAAGTCTTAAAAATTTGACAGCCTGGGTGAATGCTAATGTCACCCAAATTTCAGGCTTAATTGTGACATAAAATAAAAAAGTATGTTCTTAAAACTATAAAGATGTTGCAAAAAAGCTTAATGAAAATAGTGCATTGGCATTATTCAAGTTTTTTACATAATAATAGTATCATTATAAATTATTGAATGACTGAAAAAAACATTCAACAATTATTTGAACTAATATAAACTAAAAGTGTAACAAATGTCAGTATTAAGAGTATTATTATTATAAATTTATTTCTAAGTATGTAAATTTTTTACATATTTACTAAACAATAAAGTTTTGACCTGCTCAAAGCTACATGCAAGTTAACTTATTATGTCTCCCCCTCTCTGGGGGAGACATATTGTTTTTGCCCTCTCCGTCAGTCCGGTAGTCCGTCAGTCCGTCCGTACGTCACACTTCGTTTCCGATCGATAACTGGAAAACCGCATGACCTAGGATCACCAAACTTGGTAGGGAGGTTGGACGTGAGGTGTAGAGGATCCCTATTGTTTTTGGGGTCACTAGGTCAAAGGTCAAGGTCGCGGCGACCCCCAATATAAAAAACATTTCTGCTCAAAATCTTGAGAACATTTTGACCTAGGTTCACCAAACTTGGTAGGGAGGTTGGTCATGAGGTGTAGAAGATCCCTATTGTTTTTGGGGTCACTAGGTCAAAGGTCAAGGTCGCGGCGACCCCCAATGTAAAAAACATTTCCGCTCAATATCTTGAGAATGGTTTGACCTAGGTTCACCAAACTTGGTAGGGAGGTTGATCATGAGGTTTAGAAAACTCCTATATTTTGGGGGGTCACAAGGTCAAAGGTCAACGTCGCTGTGACCTCTAATGTAAAAAAATATTTCCGTGCAATATCAGGAGAATGCTTTGATCTAGGTTCACCAAACTTTGAAGTGAGGTTGGTCATGATGTCTAGATGATCCCAATTGTTTTGGGGGTAACAAGGTCAATAGTCAAGGTCGTGGTGACCTTCCATGTAAAAATCATTTGCGTGTAATATCTTTATGTCTCCCCCATTCATGGGGAGACATATTGTTTTTGCCCTGTCCGTCAGTCAGTCCATCAGTCTGTCAGTCAGTCAGTCAGTACGTCACACTTCGTTTCCGCCCAATAACTATAGAACTCTTAGACCCAGGAACTTCATACTTGGTATGCTAGTTGGTCATGACTAGTAGATGACCCCTATTGAATTTGGGGTCACTAGGTCAAAGATCAGGGTCAACGTGACCTTGAGGTGAAGAAACGGTTTCCACTCAATAACTAAAGATCCTTTGGGTCCAGGAACTTCATACTTGGTATGCTAGTTGTTCATGACTATTAGATGACTCCTATTGATTTTGAGATCAAAAGGTCAAAGGTCAAGGTTACCTTCAGGTAAAAAATATTATGTTGGCAGTGACCTTAAGCTTAAAAATGGTTTCTGCTCAATAACTAAAGAAAGCTTGTACCCAGGAACTTCATAGTTGTTCATGACTAGTAGATGACTCCTATTGATTTTGAGATCAGTAGGTCAATGGTCAAGGTCACCGTGACCTTGAGGTGAAGAAACTGTTTCCGCTCAATAACTAGAGAACGCTTGCAACCAGGAATTTCATACTTGGTATGCTAGTTGGTCATGACTAGAAGATGACCCATATTGATTTTGAGATCACTAGGTCAAAGGTCAAGGTTGCCATGACCTTGAAGTGAAGAAAAAGTTTCCGCTCAATAACTAAAGATCCTTTGGTTTCAGGAACTTCATACTTGGTAAGCTAGTTGTTCATGACTAGAAGATGACCCCTATTGATTTTCAGATCAAAAGGTCAAAGGTCAAGGTTACCTTCAGGTAAAAAATGATACGTTGGCGGTGACCTTAAGCTTAAAAATGGTTTCTGCTCAATAACTTAAGAACGCTTGTACCCAGGAACTTCATTCTTGGTACGCTAGTCGGTCATGACTAGTAGATGACCCCTATTGATTTTGAGATCAGTAGGTCAAAGGTCAAGGTTGCCATGACCTTGAGTTGAAGAAATGGTTACCGCTCAGTAACTAAAGAACACTTGCACCCAAGAACTTAATACTTGGTATGCAAGTTGGTTATGTAGATGATCCCTATTGATGTTGTGATCAGTAGGTAAAAGGTCATGGTCACGATGACTGTGAGCTGAAAAATGGTTTCCGATCAATAATTGAATAACGCTTGCGCCCAGGAACTTCATACAATGCAAACTTCGTTTACATTTTCCATGATTAATCAACAACACTTTCTTCTCTTCACTATTTAATACAATCGATTAAACCAAACTTCACTGTTGGTTTGTCTCCAGTCCAAAGTTACAAATTTCATGTCCATCATTTATTTTTTCTCAGCTACGACCACACAATAGGGGAGACAAGCGCTTTTTCAAAAAAGCAATCTCTAGTTAGCTGATGTTTTTTCTTTAAAATTAGTTGACTGTAACCTACATATGAGGTCAATTTCAGGGTTAATAATCCTATGGTATTTCTTACCAAGAAACTATTACGTATCTTAAAGTCACAGATAGGAAGTCATGAATATATAATATGTTGACACCAGATCACATCAAGCATATATGATTGGTCATTCTCGGAAAGAATCTGGAAAATGTAAAGAAATTGGATGCTGTTGTAAATTTTGCATATTTCACAAACAGGCATTTTTCAATCACAAAAAAAATCACGTTGAGATTTGCTAATCTTAAAATATGTTTCGTATGTCTAAACAGGTATTATTATATCAATATTTCTCAGCAAGCTTTTTCTCTTATTTGTTATATTGTATTCAACAAGCTGAATTATGTTTTTCCATGTATTTGAGCTACTGTTCATGCCACTGTATGTGTAGGTAATTCCGGATTTAATTTTCGGACAAAACAGGGAACATAACGAGAAATAGTGTTGTAATATGAAAATCGTTATTGTTGGGTTTATATAGGTTTGCCCGCGCACCTGTTTGTGGGATATTTGCCAAACGAGTATATATTTTGGTCCCCAAATCATGGCAAATGCTGCGGGCGCTACAATGAATGACACTCTGACTATTGGATATGATTTTATTTCTTTGGTCTTAAATTGTAATATATAGAAATTGGATAGCACACGTGTCTTGAAGATCTTTAATATATGAATGATAATAATTTTGATTTGATTTTATATACCTTTAAGTCGCGGGGACATAGGGTTTTGCTCGAGGAACATCAGAATTTAGAAGCAAGAGTGAGTAGAAGATCCAAGTGCAACACTCAGGCCACAATAATGCGTGTTTAGGGAATGTTTTTTAACATTTGGATATTCATTTTGTTTCCTAAACGCCACTAGTCGACTTATTTAACCAATGTTAAATATTTTCTTCAACTGTTACTCCATAATATATAACACTGCATTGTTAAAATCCCCCACAAAAGTTACACATATTTTTTAAGCAAATACCTTACTTTTATTTCACTTTAAATGTGTTTCATGAAACACAAATTCTAACACTAATTCAGATCGACTTCTGTCAACAAAGCATCGCCATTTTGAAACAATCTAGCAGGTGCTGTTATCTTTCCGCTCAATATACTTAGCACTGGGATCTGTCCTTCTTGCTAGGAAAACAACAAGTGAGATATGGTCACGTAGAGTCGCCAAAACAAAAATTGTCAAAAGACTCTGAAGTGGCTGTTTATATGGACTAGCAATACCCCAGCTCTTTTCAAAAAAGACACCTTGGTTATTGAGCTATTTTCCTAAGTTTTATCCAGACAACTTTAAATTTCCCAGTTCTACCCTTTTAAGTCAAGGCAAGCGAGTCACAAGTACCATATGTAACAGGCTAGTGATTTATGCAAAAAGTTACAAACTGTGAGTTTTGTCACACCATAATAAATGCATTATGATGAAACATTCACAAAATAAATACTAGAAGACCTAATATATTATATTGATTATTTGGTATGATTATCAGTATTACCCAATTAAGTAAAACTTGGAACTGCTTTTATTATTGCCTGCAATTAACCTAAGTACAATTTTGCAGGAGCTGATGTCGAGAATCCGTCAGCTTGAGACTCAGGTGCTTCAGAGAGCCGTCAAAGAAGAGAACTCTGTAGCTCCACCTATGCCCCGCATGGCTATGAAGAGGAAAAAGAAGTTTCGTCCCATTGACTTCAACAAGTATATCACCTTAAATCAAAATTACTTTGTATAAATAAATGTTCACTTTCAGTTTGTTTACAAAAATGTTCAGGTTGTTTTATTCTTATAACTGAGTGCAGCCATGACATATATGATAAATATTTGTAATAATGTTATATATTTTTACGACTTCTTTCACAGGTACACCATACGTCATGTAGCACTGAAGGTCATGTACCTCGGCCACGACTACACAGGATATGCTGGCACAGAGGAAGCAGAGCACACCATTGAACGTGAACTGTTTGAGGCTCTTATAAAGTGCAAGCTTATTGAGTCCAAGTATGCACATTTTTCAGTTACTCTGACAAAAGTTTGATCTTCTGAAATTTGATAATGTATCATTACCCTAGTCATTCAGAAGGTGAAAATAATGATACTTTTAAAACGTGGTCTTTTTGAATTTGCATGTTAGCAATTAAATGATTTTTTACATTACAATTTGTTGTCATACGCTCATTATTAAGATGGCCGCGCTTTCTATTACAAGTGATGAAAGTTTATAACCGATTGGCTTCTTATGTCAAATTTTAATTGGTAATGAAAGCAATTTCTGTACTCTGAGGCTTTTTATAACTTGTTTAAATCACAAATAAAACGGTTTTTATATAAACACTGTAAGACTACTAAGAGTCTAATTTTTCAGAGAGTCAGCATGTTACAGTCGGTGTGGTCGAACAGACAAGGGTGTTAGTGCATTTGGACAGGTAACTCATTGAATTAGACCAATTTGAAATTTATTCCATAATATGACCAACTTGTAACTAACATGGAATAAACAAAGTGAACATTTCCAGACTTGGATTAGTGCTTGTTTTACTTAATAACAATTGTCTTTAGCTTATATTCAAATAAATTACCTAATATTCCAACGAAATAACGTCACAACAAAAAAATAACAGATTTAGGATATAAACTTGCTGTTCAATCCAAGGGAGAAAACCTCATATAATAAGCTTTGTACTTTTTCAAGCCAAGGGAGAGAGCCACATGTAATAAGCTTTGTACTTTTTACAACATATCTATTCAAAGTATATTTTTTTACGATCATATTTTTGCACTCTGCTGCATTAAAGATTAAATAAAAACAACTGATACAAATTATTTTTCTTCAGAAAGAATTTGACTAAATGCAACAATATATTTAATAATTGGCACAGGTTATATAAAGGGCAGGGAATTGCAGAAAATAAATAGGATGCTAAGGGTGTAAAGAACACATGTAACGTTTTTATATTGGTTAAATCCTATTAATTGAACTATAACAGGTGACAAGACCACGGAGATAAGGTACTGCCACATGCTGAACAGGAACCTGCCACGGGACATCAGGGTGCTGGCCTGGGCGCCTATAGACCCAGACTTCAGTGCGAGGTAAGGGGGATGGAGTTGAAATTGATACAAAATCAGAATTGATCATTGGAAATAGTCGTTCAAACCCTTTCGATCAATTTTCCATATGTAATTGAAATTAAAACTTCATAAAGAGGATTAAACTTCATGGTACAAAACAATAACAAGCTGCTGTTTGATGTTTACTACTAATGGTAAAAACATGAATGCAAAATCTTCTGCTGTGTTTTGTTTGTAAAGAAGTATATATTCAAGACCAGTAATATTTTAGCTTAATACCAAATTATTAATACAGTTGTTGTACACTATTTTGCCTTTTTTAAAAGAATACGCCACATATGATGACAGATTCAGAGATTTTGCAATTGATTATTGACAATACTTGATCATCATTTTATCCCTAGCAGTAACACTTATGGCTTTAAGTTATAAGTTGGATGAAATCCATGCTCTGTAGGTGGAAGCACTACCGTAGTGCTTTAAAAACTTAATAGCAAGCCCATATAACAGCGGATCTGTGGCAGACTCTTGACTGTCATCTACTGCCTCATAAATGACAATGCTACCCGTTTTTAGGTAGGGAAATTACAGGGTCACATCGCTGGTGCATGTTAGGAAAAGGGTAGCTCTTACCTGGGTTTCATTCTGTTGATGCACTTTTTCTGCAACCTAACAAAGACTGATTCCCTTAATTTGGCAAAGACCAATTATGGTGTTGTAAATAAACATTGTACAGTCCACCCAGTATGAATGCTGCTATATATGGTATACCCAGTTACATGAAGGTGTTGTCACATAGCATTGGTGTCTTTAATGATGTGGAAAACTCTAATATTGTCAATAAATCTGAAATTTTAACATATATTTTGATAATACATTGAAAACAGGCAAGGTCTGAGCAGTTCACTTGTTTGTAGTACATTGATAAACGGGGAAAGAGGATTCCTATGGTATACCGTCAACCAATGGTATCATTTCAGGTTCAGCTGCAGGAGAAGAACGTACAAGTATTTCTTCCCCAAAGGAGACCTTAATATACTGGTAAGTAATAAACCTGGGGCGGTATTCATAAAACATCTCAAGTCATTTCTTAATTTGAGTCAATTTTCAAAACGTTCATAGTCAAATTAAAAGAATTAAGTGTTCTTTTACATAAAACTATGTATCTTGAATTAAAGCAATGAAAATGAAATATGTCAGATTGTATTAAGTTATTAAATGATAATTGACTTAAGATGCTTTATAAAGATCAGCCCTGGACATTATATATAGTATATATGCATATACCGTATAGTTTTTTTGTGTCTTGACTGTATTTTTGTCATATTTTAAAATGACTTTGCACATGTGTTCGGAAGATAAAGACGATGTGTTGATTGTAAGACCCGCATCCCTACCTCAAAGATAAAGCATGTCCGGTTAGCCATTGGTCAGTACACTCCCTTCTGACCTAGGCAATCTGGGTTGGTTTAACAGCATGTCCGGTTAGCCATTGGTCAGTACACTCCCTTCTGACCTAGGCAATCTGGGTTGGTTTAACAGCATGTGAGTTTGATGTGTGGTTACCATGGTTACCAACCAAGTGGGTTTTCTCCAAGTACTCTGTTTTACCCCTCAACAAGACCACATACTCGCACAACCTTGTGCCAACAAGAGTGATTAATTTTATGTTGTAATAACTTGTAAGCTCTTGTTTAAGGCAAAAATGCTTAAAAGATGTTTTGGGTAACGAACTCCAAAGGAAACTAAGAAGATGCACTTCTACTCCCAAATAAGATGTACCATACTTAATTCAATTGTTTTAATTTACCAAAAAGGAAGAATATACATGTATACAACACCATGTTTCTTATGAAGGATAGCATGTTTAATTTGAAAGAAAGGTGCAGAAAACACTGTATATCTACCTTATGAAATGATAGTTGATCATTGTAAATCTATAGGACTCACCAGTCATTTAATATTTGTGCGTTTTCATCTTTTAAATACACAATTACAATCTTCTCACCAGTGATATATTTTCCACAAATGCATTATATAGTAAGCAGTTAAAGGTTTATTACTCAAAATTTGTTTGTTATATATGTTTATGTATTGATACAAGTGTGACTTTAAAAACTGTTCGATTTTCATGAAATATTGATTTGGAGAAAAACATCATCTGAAGACTTAAAATTTCCTGATTTTATGATTTTTAGCTCACCTGTCACTTTGTGACAAGGTGAGCTTTTGTGATCGCCTTTTGTCCGGCGTCCGTTGTGCGTCGTCCGTCAACAATTTACTTAAAAGACATCTCCTCCTTAACTGCTAGGCCAATATTAATAAAACTTCATAGGGATGTTCCTTGGGTGGTCTTCTATCAAAGTTGTTCAAAGAATTCAATTCCATGCAGAACTCTGGTTGCCATGGCAACCAAAAGGAAAAACTTTAAAAATCTTCTTCTCCCAAACCACAAGGCTTAGGCCGTTGATATATGGTAGGTAGGATCACCAAATGGTCCTCTACCAAGATTGTTCAAATTATGGCCCTTGGGTCAAAATTGGCCTCCTCCCGGGGGGTCATGGGTTTTCTCTATATGTTTATAGTGAAAACTTAAAAAATCTTCTCCTCTGAACTTACTTGGCCTAGAGCTTAGATATTTGGCATGATTCATCGTCTAGTGGACCTCTACAAAGTTTGTTCAAATTATGGCCCTGGGGTCAAAATTGGCCCCGCCCCGGGGGGTCATGGGTTTTCTCTATATGTTTATAGTGAAAACTTAAAAAATCCTCTCCTCTGAACTTACTTGGCCTAGAGCTTAGATATTTGGCATGATTCATCGTCTAGTTGACCTCTACAAAGATTGTTCAAATTATGGCCTTGGGGTCAAAATTGGCCCCGCCCCGGGGGGTCATGGGTATTCTCTATATGTTTATAGTTAAAACTTAAAAAATCTTCTCCTCTGAACTTACTTGGCCTAGAGCTTAGATATTTGGCATGATTCATCGTCTAGTTGACCTCTACAAATTTTGTTCAAATTATGGCCCATGGGTCAAAATTGGCCCCACCCCGGGGGGGTCATGGGTTTTCTCTATATGTTTATAGTGAAAACTTAAAAAATCTTCTCCTTTGAACTTACTTGGCCTAGAGCTTAGATATTTGGCATGATTCATCGTCTAGTGGACCTCTACAAAGTTTGTTCAAATTATGGCCCTGGGGTCAAAATTGGCCCCGCCCCGGGGGGTCATGGGTTTTCTCTATATGTTTATAGTTAAAACTTAAAAAATCTTCTCCTCTGAACTTACTTGGCCTAGAGCTTAGATATTTGGCATGGTTCATCGTCTAGTGGACCTCTACAATTGTGTTCAAATTATGGCCCTGGGGTCAAAATTGGCCCCGCCCCCTTGGGGGGTCATGGGTATTCTCTATATGTTTATAGTTAAAACTTAAAAAATCTTCTCCTCTTAACTTACTTGGACTAGAGCTTAGATATTTGGCATGATTCATTGTCTAGTGGACCTTTACAAAGATTGTTCAAATAATGGCCTTGGGGTCAAAATTGGCCCCGCCCCGGGGGGTTAGGGTATTCTCTATATGTTTATAGTGAAAACCTAAAAAATCTTCTCCTTTGAATTTACTTGGACTAGAGCTTAGATATTTGGCATGATTCATCGTCTAGTGGACCTCTACAAAGATTGTTCAAATTATGGCCTTGGGGTCAAAATTGGCCCCGCCCCCTTGGGGGGTCATGGGTATACTTGATATGTTTATAGTAAAAACTTAAAAAATCTTCTCCTCTTAACTTACTTGGACTAGAGCTTAGATATTTGGCATGATTCATCGTCTAGTGGACCTTTACAAAGATTGTTCAAATTATGGCCTTGGGGTCAAAATTGGCCCCGCCCCGGGGGGTTAGGGTATTCTCTATATGTTTATAGTGAAAACTTAAAAAATCTTCTCCTTTGAATTTACTTGGACTAGAGCTTAGATATTTGGCATGATTCATCGTCTAGTGGACCTCTACAAAGATTGTTCAAATTATGGCCTTGGGGTCAAAATTGGCCCCGCCCCCTTGGGGGGTCATGGGTTTTCTCTATATGTTTATAGTGAAAACTTAAAAAATCTTCTCCTCTGAACTTACGTGGCTTAGAGCTTAGATATTTGGCATGATTCATCGTCTAGTGGACCTCTACAAAATTTGTTCAAATTATGGCCCTGGGGTCAAAATTGGCCACACCCCGGGGCTGATGGGTTTTCTCTATGTGTGTTATAGTGAAAAAATCTTCTCCGAACTCACAAAGACAAGTAACGTCTTAATTTAAACTGGATAACATATTTAGTACACATACCAATTTTCAATATGGGCCACATACAACAATTAATAACAAATGTACATATATAGATACACACGTAAAATCAAGTAGTGACAAGAGCTTAGATATTTGGCATGATATATCATCTAGTTGACTTGTACCAATATTGTTCAATCTTTGGCCCTGGGGTCAAAAAATGGCCCCACCCCGGCGGTCATGGGTTTCCTTATATATGTATATGATGAAAACTGAAAAAAATCTTCTTCTCCGAAACTAAAAGGCGAAGGCCTTAGATATTTTTTATGAAGCATCGTTTATTGGACCACTATTAAGATTGTTCAAACTTTAGCCCTGGGGTCAAAATTGGCCACGCCCCGTGTTCATAGGCTTAGGTTTTCAATATTTGTATATAATAGAAGCATAAAAAATTCTCTCCGAATTCACAAGGACTAGAGCTATTTGGCATAATACATCATTAAGTGGACCTCTACCTTTATTGTCCAAACTTTGGCATTGGGGTAAAAAATGACCCAGACTTCTAAAAAACCTTTACTACTTTGAACCATCCAGATTTCTTATCAAACCAATGTGCAATATATGACAGGTGAGCGATTCAGGGCCATTTGGCCCTCTTGTTTAATTCAACACAGCTCATGGAATAAGCTGGCAAAAAAAATGATTGGCGAATATGACTTCCGCAACTTCTGCAAATTCAATGTTAAAGATGGCATTACAAACTATGTTCGAAAAATCATGGAGGTTGAAGTCAAGACTCTAGATGAGACCGATGACGGATTCACAATGTGCGAACTCACGATCGTCGGGAGGGCGTTCCTGTGGCATCAGATTCGCAGCATCTTCTCTGTGCTTTTCCTTGTTGGCAAAGGGAAAGAATCGGTTGAAGTATGTATTTGGTTTTTGTCTAGTTATCTCCCTTGCATTGTGTTTAGTTAATAGAAAACATCTTACAATTTGCTAATTGATGCAAGCACACAAAGTAAGGTCAATACAAGTTATTATGTCACCCCCTTTCATGGGGAGACATATTGTTTTTGCCCCGTCTGTCGGTCAGTCCGTCAGTCAGTCAGTCTGAATCTCACACTTCGTTTCTGCTCAATAACAATAGAACGCTTAGACCCAGGAATTTGGTATGCTAGTAGTTGGTCATGACTAGTATTGATTTTTGGTTCACTAGGTCAAAGGTCAAGGTCACCATGACCTTGATGTGAAGAATTGGTTTCCGCTCAAATACTAAAGATCCTTTGGGTCCAGGAACTTCATACTTGGAATGCTAGATGTTCATGACTAGAAGATGACCCCTATTGATTTTGAGATCAAAAGGACAAAGGTCAAGGTTATCTTCAGGCAAAAAACAATATGTTGGCAATGACCTTAAGTTGAAAATGGTTTCTGCTCAATAACTTTAGAACACTTTTCCCCAGAAGCTTAATACTTTATATACTAGTTAGTCATGTGACTCCTATTGATTTTGTGATTAGTAGGTCAAAGGTCAAGGTTGCCGTGACCTTGAGGTGAAGAAACATTTACCGCTTAGTAACAAAAGAACACTTGCACCCAAGAACTTAATACTTGGTATGCAAGTTGGTCATGTAGATGATCCCTAATGATTTGTAATCAGTAGGTCAAAGGTCAAGGTAATGATAACCTTGAGCTGAAAAATGGTTTCCGATCAATAATTGAATAACGCTTGCGCCCAGAAACTTAATACAATGCAAACTTCGTTTACATTTTCCAAGATTAATCAACAATACCTTTTTCTCTTCACTATTCAATGCAGGTGAATAAACCAAGCTTCACTGTTAGTTTGTCTCCAGTCCAGAATTACTAATTTCACGTCCATCATTTATTTGTTCTCAGCTACGACCACACAATAGGGGAGACAAAGACTTTTGAAAAGAGCAATCTCTAGTTTTAATAATTGCAACTCAATACTAGTAATTCTCCTCTAATGTTCATAGTTTATACTTTTTTAAAGGAAGGGAACAAGGTAGAAATAATTTAAATTACAAATCAATGGATGCAACAAGTTTGCCATATAGCATTTACCTTCGCAAAGTTAAGGTGTATTAAACAGTTTTTGCTTTAAATAATGGAATTCTCACAAAAAGTTTTATACTTGTTGCAATTGGGACACTTATTTTGAAGTCAAAATAATTTCGAAAGAGTGATTTCGGATTTTTGATGTAAATTTTGATCAAACAAAGAAAAAACTAAAATCGAAACCAAAAAATAAATTGGAAATATTGGTAATTATTTTTATAAATGATGTTCAGATTAATGGTGATTAAATGTTATCAGATTTATACAATTTAGCAATCCATGTACTAATTTTTCAGGTTATTATTATTATAATCGATCATCAGAACATCACTATTTATGAGTCAAGCATTCTTATTACTATAAGAAAATTAAAAAGTCTGTGAGTCCCAAAGCAGAGGTGAAAGTCCAATAAAGGATTTCAGTCAAAATGCATAAAATCTTATATCTGTATATAAAAGTCGAGAATGGAGACAAATGATTTTTAGCTCTACTGGTCTAAGGCCAGAAGAACTTTTGCGATGGTAATGTGTACGTAGTATGTGAGTCCGTCCGTACGTGCGTCTGTAAAAAATTTCTTGTTAACGCGATACGGTCTTCAGTTTTGATTGTATCTGGATGAAACTTGTACAGTATTTAGATATCAATAAGAGCTCGGTTCCTTTCGAAAACCAGCCATATCCGCCATGCATGCCTTGATTATGGGACTTGAAAGTTTTAAAGAAATGCTCCTTTTAGTTAAGGCCTAAAAAAATATTGTTTGGTTAGGGTTACATCCTTTTCAAAAATAGGTAGGGTAGGTAGGCTTTTTATGCCCCCTTTTGAAAAAAGTGGGGTATATTGTTTTGCACATGTCGGTCGGTCGGTCGGTCGGTCTGTCTGTCTGTCGGTCGGTCGGTCGGTCGGTCGGAATACCAAATGGTTTCCGATCAATAACTTGAGAACGCTTTGACCGAGGGACCTCATACTTGGTATGTGTATTGGTCATCACCAGCAGATGAACCCTATTGATTTTGAGGTCAGTGGGTCAAAGGTCAAGGTCAGTGTGACCTTTACATGAAAAACGGTTTCCGATCAATAACTTGAGAACGCTTTGACCCAGGAACCTCATACTTGGTAGGTGTATTGGTCATGACCAGCAGATGAACCCTATTGATTTTGAGGTCAGTGGGTCAAAGGTCAAGGTCAGTGTGACCTTAACATGAAAAACGGTTTCCGATCAATAACTTGAGAACGCTTTGACCCAGGGACCTCATACTAGGTAGGCTTATTGGTCATGACCAGCAGATGAACCCTATTGATTTTGAGGTCAGTGGGTCAAAGGTCAAGGTCAGTGTGACCTTTACCTTTGACCCAGGGACCTCATACTAGGTAGGCTTATTGGTCATGACCAGCAGATGAACCCTATTGATTTTGAGGTCAGTGGGTCAAAGGTCAAGGTCAGTGTGACCTTTACATGAAAAACGGTTTCCGATCAATAACTTGAGAACGCTTTGACCCAGGGACCTCATACTTGGTAGGTGTATTGGTCATGACCAGCAGATGAACCCTATTGATTTTGAGGTCAGTGGGTCAAAGGTCAAGGTCAGTGTGACCTTAACATGAAAAACGGTTTCCGATCAATAACTTGAGAACGCTTTGACCCAGGGACCTCATACTAGGTAGGCTTATTGGTCATGACCAGCAGATGAACCCTATTGATTTTGAGGTCAGTGGGTCAAAGGTCAAGGTCAGTGTGACCTTTACATGAAAAACGGTTTCCGATCAATAACTTGAGAACGCTTTGACCCAGGGACCTCATACTTGGTAGGTGTATTGGTCATGACCAGCAGATGAACCCTATTGATTTTGAGGTCAGTGGGTCAAAGGTCAAGGTCAGTGTGACTGTAAGCTGAAAAAAGGTTTTCTGATTGTCCATATTTTTTTAATGCATGCACAGATGATTGGGATTGATGTATAAATGTTTGTATAGAAATGATTTTCTTTTATGTTACTATTTTAGTTGGGCATTTATTTGCCTTCTTAAGTTATCATAAGTAGATGACCTGCCTCATATGCATCCAATGACAAATCAGCTGTCATTTCAGTCCATGCATATTTCATTCAATTGTCCAAATATTTCTGGCAACTTGGCGCTCAGGGGGCATAATGTTTGACAAACATCTCTTGTTTTATTTTATTTTTTTATTAGGCTTTGTATAAGAATATCATTTTCATCATTGGAGAATGGTGTTAAAGTTATCTTCTGTATAAGCATTTAAGGTTCAACTACATATTGAAAAGCAATTTAAAAAAAAAAACGATTTTTTTTTTTTTTTTTTTTTTTAGTTTTTCCTTCTTTTTTTTCAAACTGACTATAAAAACGGTAGGGTCGGCGCCTATTCCGTAGGTAGGGTCGGGTAACCCGAACCAAATGTATTTTTTTTAGGCCTAACCTATTTTTAGCCAGGTCTGCATGAGTGATTTTTATTTTTAGCCAAGTTTACATGTTCTGTACTGGTTTCATAGGTTTGGTATACTTAAATTTGAATGTTTGAAAACCTTTTTGTCAGAACCAGCTTTGCAAACACTTGCTTTTTTAATTAAGGCATCACAAGGCTCAAAATATGCCCCTGGGGCCAAAGCTGGCCCCACCCCTTTTGACCTTCTTTTTTATTCTTAAAGCTTCAGCAATGATATTTAGACCATGTCTACAGTTTTGCAAATTAGCATCAATGTTGTCCTCTGATGCCCTTGACTTTGTCCTTTTGACCAACTTTTTTTAATTTTAGAACTACAGATATTTTTACCATGAGTACAGTTTTGAAAGCATTTTTTTTTGTCAGATGACCTTTACTTGGCACATATTATTATATTGCAGTCGATAAAAGGATGCAAACAAATCAAGCAAGCATTTGCAATGGTCAATTAAAGAAATGAGATAGTACAATAGCCCTGTTGTTGGTTCTTGAAAACATTTGGACGATTGTTCAGATTGTTGTGAAAGTAAACAACGTGACTAACGATATTGTTGTTAACTTGTAGACATAAAAAGTTGATGATATCCTCATATGTATTTGAATAAGACAGGTACTGTTAAAACAGCATTTGTTACAAATACTGCAGATCACAAGTGAATTCATTAATCTTCTAGAGAAGTTAAGACTTAAAAGTGAACACTTCTGTAATTAATACTTGCTTACTTTAACAAATTTCTTAACAATCGGCCCAGTATTTTCAAAACAGTTTTAAGACTTTCCCCATTCATGTTTCAGAATGCCATGAAGGCAACCTCACCTCCCTCCAGCAGCTTTGGGCTGAGCATTCCATCAAGTAAGCAAGGAGCTTGACTTGCCTTATTAGCCTTATTAGAATTTGTTTTTCACTGGCGTTTGTGCTGGTTCTAAAGCATGTAAAGTGGTGTTTAAATGATTGACAGCGGTCAATTGATTTATTTTCAACTTTATTTATTTTAATCTTTATTTTTTACAACAGTGAAGAAAGTAATATTAAATTAAGCTTAGTCACACAGTCACACTCATGTCATGTTGCGCGAGAGTGTGGTCTTATGCTGTGGGGGAAATAGGAGAACTCAGAGAAAATTTACTTATCCATCTTGCTGACAACCCCTGGCTGATCAAACTTTTATTGATAACATCTCTTCTTATTTTTTCAAAGAGCAACAATGGTGAAGAGCATGCTGGATGATCTCGAGAAAGCTAAAGTGGAAACAGGTACGGAGGTGTTCTGGTTATATTTATTTTCACACAACTTTTGGGATAGCTGAAAGCTGATGTGAGTTAACGATGTAAATCATCTGGAGTCAGTTGCCTGAGCAGAAACCAGTACTGTGTCCTTTCTAAGATGCCATTAGAATGTTCCCATGGTTTGTAAACCTGAGACCTGTTGGGTTACGGGCAGACACCTAAACCACTAGACCACTCACACCCTTAAGAAGGACCCCTAGGTTTGGAGAGATGTTTTATGCAATCTTTAGCTTGTTTGTTGTTCAATAGAAATTGTACTGCCATTCACTAATGTTGTCCTTACTGTAGGTCTACAATACCCTATATACCAGAAACCATTCACAATATTTACATTAAACTTGGTTAGTATTTGACAAAGCCTGTTCTAGGTATGAGCAACATTATTGATACCTAGTTCTGCAATTTATGGATTATCGAAACAGAAAGTGAAATAATAATGATATGAACAGGGAAACCTAATTAGTTACCATACATTACCTATTTTTATTTCAACGATATATTGAGATATGCTTATGAAATATTGTTCTAGATCTCGATGCTTTGCCAATAATAACCGTCCCCAGCAAGTGCCAATACACATATATATAGCCCTGGATTAATTACTATACATTACCTATTTTTATTTCAACGATATATTGAGATATGCTTATGAAATATTGTTCTAGATCTCGATGCTTTGCCAATAATACCCGTCCCCAGCAAGTGCCAATACACATATATATAGCCCTGGATTAAATCAAGAAAAACGGACAAGTCCTGGCATATTTATGTATTCCTCCTGTTTATGGACCCTATTATAAATATTCAGATATTTGACACTTATCTATGTAGTTAAAGTTGTAGTTTTACTTCTGACAAAAAACAAAATTCAAATAATGAGTTTTAAATTATGAAAGCATTTTCGATGAGAAAGTTTTCAAACATTCTCAGGTTTATTATAAACAAAAAGTCTCATCAAGATGGCATGATTCACTTTACATGTATTGTAAGTTACAGTTGATGTATCGGACTCTCAAATATTTGTGAGACAATATAGGGGTGATAAATGAATTAGTAAATGTGCTTCTTATTCTTTTATCTACTGTAAATTGGATTTGAACTAATCTTTCTGTCATTTTTTCAGACTTTGACATTGCGCCCTGGTGTGATCTGAGTCCCCCTTTACTGATGCAGTCTAAATGGCTCGTAGAAGACAGGAATCCTAAGGTGCTGATGGAGAGACAGGGAGGCTGTAAGTAGTCCGTACAACAGGGTTGATCAAGTTCAGGAGTAATCTGAATATATGATCAATTATGACCAAATACAATTAATTGTCACCAATTTCAGGCTCAACCAATCAATTTTTTATTATAATTTTTGATTATAATTGATCATCGGAACATCGCTGAAAATAATCAGTAGTTTGAGACTACAATAAGTATATAGAGGTCACTTTGGCAGTCTGTCAACCTTCTCTGTCTGTAGGTTAATATCATTTTAAGACTTAAACTTCTTCCTAATCTACAGTTTTTCATGGAACGACTTCACAATTGGTAGAAACCACACCCATGATGAAAAGTAGTTCCTGACAAAGTTTTTTTTTACTTTGATTAAGTCCGCTTTATAGTGTAATTGCCCTTTGAATCATCATATATCACCTATTACTTATTGTAAAACGATTGATGTTTATTAATCACAAACTTGAAGAATATTCATTTGCCCAGACTTGTATTTGTATTCAGATGACCTACCATTGCAGGAGTCCAAATGACTTATAGGCGCACAATATAGGTTGATGCCAATTTTTATTACAGTGACCCTTGACGAGATGATAGCATCACACGAGTCGAGAAAACAGCGATGGAGAGAAAATGCTGAAATTGAAGCGCAGGACGATAGCAGTGAAGAGGAGATGACGTCACGGAAACGTCAACGGCTTGAAATTTATAAGCCTAGCCACATAGATGATAAGCCATTTGGAACATTAGATAAACCCAAATCCGGAGAGAATAAGGATCCTCACATAATTTATGGAGAAAACAATAAAGAAGATGATGACACTGTAAGGGACATTGATGGAGAAACTACTAGTATGAAGGCTGATAAAGATATATGCGATTCTAAAACCTCTCTTAAAGATAATTGGGAGGAAAACTTGGAGACATCAGAGAATGGTATGAAAGGAGGAGAGAAAGTGGGAAGAAGTACACAAGAAGAGATTGGGGAAAGCTCAGTTATAAGTCAAACTGGGGAATGAGTTATTTCCTTTGATAATTGTCATGTGAAATTTATTTGCAAGGATTAATGCTATTGAGAATTTTGAAACATGGATATAATGGAATCACGTTGAAATACAAACTGATTGAGAAAAGTTATTTTATTTTTAAATTTACTGTACATCAGGGAACGATACTGACCAATTTGACAGAGAATATCTCACGACAAACACAGAGGTTAATAATGACACACATTACTCGATGATTTATACTGCAATAAGACATGGACTCAAGCTGCTCAAGGTAAAGGAAAGGCCACCACGACTTACACGTACAGTAACATGCCCTAGAGTAGGATTTTTACACTTTGGGCTACTTGAATATTGAGGTTTGTGGAGCGAACAACTCCCACAGTTTTAGAGGTATTTCTCTGGCCCAAATTTCTGGAAACTTCATAAGTCCCTTTAAACAGGATTAAGTTAAGCTGACTATTTGTTGTTTTTTAATAATTTGCGAAATATTTTCTTGTTTTTTATACTTTAGACAGGAATTATCTTTATGATAGCATGGACCCGTAGTAGGTACGTGATGATAATATTAATGTTCAAAACATAAACTCATGTGCCACCCCTGTCAAAGATTCAGACCTATACCATGTTTGAGAGTTACATTAACTCCCATATTGGAATAGAAACAGTAGGCGGGGCTAAACAGTTCAGTATCTAATATATGGATAAATAACAATGATATTCACTTATGTAGTATCTTAGTTATTGAATGTTGCCTTGACAACATGGTACCCACTTACCTCGTATTTTGAGTATTATTGAAATTATTTCAATAGTAATACACAGTTGTGGATGCCAGAACTATAACTTAATATAGTTTTACATAACATAGGAACCTTTTACACATGTATACAGGCTGAACATTACTTTCTCATTAAACAAAAGTGTGAAGTTCATTTATCTCTGTTTAATTACAGAGTGATATTGTTATTTAGGTATCGTTATTTAGTGTGTTGTGAGAGTCATGTATGATGTCTGATCTGAGACCTTACTCCGATCCTTTCTATGAAATGGTGTTCTATCTTGGTATATAGAGAATTTTACTATCAAGATATTTTTGAAATAGTCATTTTTCCAAGAGCTATTCTGTATATCTTGTTGAGAGAATTTATCTCTCAAGATATTACTTTCAAAATAGTAAGAGCTATCTGCACTTCAGTTTAAGCTTTATTAAGGAGTCTAATACCGTTGATGCACGTTCTTTTGTCATAAAGTAATTGATAAAGTATGTCAATGGAAGAAAACAAGTAAAATAAATTACATTTTTAAGCTTTCACTGTGTAGAAAAATGGACGAATGCAAATCAAAAAGTTCTATTTGAATTACTTACCAACGGTTTAGTTTTTAATTTTTAAATGTTTTTTTTTAGTTCTTAATATGACAGATGACATAGATTGTATTAATATACATGGAATAAATTGTGTCAGTTTCAGTTTTTCACTACATACTTGACAAAGTATTTAGATTTTACCCACTTTTTATCACTGTTTTTCGCTTGTGTATTTATCTATCTTAGTATATTATATACAGTAAAAACGGTGAAGCTGTACATTATATTACATTTTAATGTTTGAGTGTATTATCGTCTTGCTTGGTCAAAGGGTACATCTGAATGTAGATATTTTGTGTTGTGGACGTGTTGCTAATGTTGAATGTTGCCATGGAGGTCTTCGTCATTCCAAATATACATTTTCAGATCACGTAGTATTAACATGTTATGTATAATTAATTAAGGTACTCAGCATGACACGGTCTCGCAGTATTCAAGTTCAGGTAAGCCATCCATCAGATAAAAAGAAATGATATAAATTAGGCTCGGTATGTAGGAATAACTCTTTTTTATCTTTTTAATTTTTGAGAACCAGGTTTTTGTACCTAACTGACCTATATCAGGGTATTCACTATTGTAGAAAATTTAAGAAAAACATTATCCAAATTTTAAGATATTGACTCAGAAAATGCACATTATAAGGAATTTACCAAAAAAAAACATTATCGTCAAATAAATGTAGACTTGGGAGGAAGATATAGGGATGGTTGCGTTTGTGGAAACAAACATTATTAGAATAAATTAAGCCTCAAAAGGAAGACTTGTTTATAAATTAACATCGAGATAACTTCTTTTGAAATTTATATTGATGAACCATTATATTATTTTTGATGGATTGCATTTTTGAATATCACCATAATAATGCTAAATGATAAAGTATAATAAAAGGAGATATCATAGGAAAACATTAAAATGAGACAACAAAGCAATTTTATTAATTAGTTTCTGAAATATTATAATGTTTACACAAATGTTTATACAAAAAGTTTTCGATGAAAACATAAAATTTCTTTAACTTAACATTTTGTAAGTTTAAACTACATGTAACCTTTTGTTGCATTTATGTTGGATGGATTACCTTAATGAACTTTGTATGTAACATCTTGTTGATTACTGAATCTATATGATACGTTTTGAAACAGATTATAAGGTAACATGTGCCAAGCATCACAGATATACTTGTATGCATCATACTTTTGCTTCAAGAAATCATTAAATTCAAACATTGCGGAATGTTGTTTCAATTTATAAAATTCAGCAATTTACACTTTTCCAAAAAGTTCAACCTTATGTCATGGACAAAGGTTGACCGGCTTAGTGTTTGAGATTATATTTTGTCTATTTGCCAAGCCGCTGGTTAAACCTACTGATTCACATGATTTAAATCAATAATAATCAAACTAAATGTATTGCAGATTTTAGGAAAAATATCATCCCATTGGACAAAATATAATTTCAAACACTAATTGTTTATTGTTACTTTAACATCAGTTATAAATAGATATTATATGCTGTGCGATGTGAAACTTACGGTATTTACTCAATGTGCTTTTTTTAGAGAGGTGCTTTTATATGATGTTTTAGATATTTGTAGAAGTATTTTATGGATTAAAATTAACTCACAGAATTGTTGTTTGAGATTTTTCAGAAATTACCATATTCAATTATTGGTATTTATAGTCTAGTCATATAGTTTACTGTCTGTATTGTTTGATTGTTGGATATGGTGTTATGTACATATTTACATGTTTAAATATTTTAAAAAAGATTGTCAAACAGAAAAGCAAAGTTATTTAGTAGAAATGTTACAGTTTCAATAAGATGTTTAAAATATAAGTCTGGAGAAGTGTGTTTTTTACAGAGTTTTAAAATTTATCCTAGCACTGTTAACTGTATTGATTGATATTTTTAGGATTTAAAACATTCTGGTCCGTTTCCTTGGATACGTCTTGTGTTTGTCAGTAACTGATTTGATATTGAATAAAACATCAAAATATTTGTAGAGTTGTGTTTATAATTGCATGCATTTGTGGATAAGTGAAGTTCACATGTTACTTATCCAACGATACATAACATCAATCCTTATAATGAAGAAGAAGGATCTATATTTCAGGAACATGTACATTGTATATCACTGGTTGGTGATTAAGAAACAGATTCTATAACTCTAGAACATGTACATTGTATATCACTGGTTGATGATTAAGAAACAGATTATATAACTCTAGAACATGTACATTGTATATCACTGGTTGGTGATTAAGAAACAGATTCTATAACTCTAGAACATGTACATTGTATATCACTGGTTGGTGATTAAGAAACAGACTCTATAACTCTAGAACATGTACATTGTATATCACTGGTTGGTGATTAAGAAACAGAATCTATAACTCTAGAACATGTACATTGTATATCACTGGTTGGTGATTAAGAAGCAGATTCTATAACTCTAGAACATGTACAGTGTATATCACTGGTTGGTGATTAAGAAGCAGATTCTATAACTCTAGAACATGTACAGTGTATATCACTGGTTGGTGATTAAGAAGCAGATTCTATAACTCTAGAACATGGACAGTGTATATCACTGGTTGGTGATTAAGAAGCAGATTCTATAACTCTAGAACATGTACATTGTATATCACTGGTTGGTGATTAAGAAACAGATTCTATAACTCTAGAACATGTACATTGTATATCACTGGTTGGTGATTAAGAAGCAGATTCTATAACTCTAGAACATGTACATTGTATAATATCACTGGTTGGTGATTAAGAAGCAGATTCTATAACTCTAGAACATGTACATTGTATAATATCACTGGTTGATGATTAAGAAACAGATTCTATAACTCTAGAACATGTACATTATATATCACTGGTTGATGATTAAGAAACAGATTCTATAACTCTAGAACATGTACATTGTTTATCACTGGTTGGTGATTAAGAAACATATTCTATAACTCTAGAACATGTACATTGTATATCACTGGTTGATGATTAAGAAACAGATTCTATAACTCTAGAACATGTACATTGTATATCACTGGTTGATGATTAAGAAACAGATTCTATAACTCTAGAACATGTACAGTGTATATCACTGGTTGATGATTAAGAAACAGATTCTATAAGTCTACAACATGTACATTATATATCACTGGTTGATGATTAAGAAACAGATTCTATAACTCTAGAACATGTACATTGTATATCACTGGTTGATGATTAAGAAACAGATTCTATAACTCTAGAACATGTACATTGTATATCACTGGTTGATGATTAAGAAGCAGATTCTATAACTCTAGAACATGTACAGTGTATATCACTGGTTGATCACTGAAAACAGAATGTATTATTCTGGAACATGCACATTGAAAGGGGTACATTGGAGTCACCCTGTGGTCGGTTGACCGGTGGGTCGGTGGGTAGGTCCGAGGCAAACTTATGGATGGAATTTAAATAAATTTCATACAATGATAGAACATACTGAAAGGAAGTGCAGTGTGCAAGGACCATAGCTCTATTTTAGAGCTCCATTGTATTACAGAGTTATTACCCTTAGTTACTTTTTCTTGCGTTTTAACTGTTGCAATTGAGTAATTTTACTAAGATTTATGAACGAACACCAAAAGGCAATTGGCAGGTGCTCATTTGAACAGATATCTGTCAATTCAAGCCAAAAATAGCTCAATTTCCAATAGCGTAACTAAAACTTTTCGGCTAGTTAGTTTAAATTTCACCATTTGCAGTCCGGTCATGCCAAAATATAAATAATTAACATTGACTTACAATCGAAACATTAAAGGGACTAGACACCGAATGGTCCCAAAATCGGCAAATACAGTATTTCCTCAAAACATGTCTAGAATTATCATTACAAACTATTATGAAACTTATGGTACATCATTTAACGTGATAGAAATCGTCGGTATATGTACATGTTTTGCCAGATGGGTTTATGACCTTCTTGGAAATAAATGTTCTGTTCTGTTCTATGTTTCTGTTCGTTGCTGTCTCTACTAAGTTTACCCGTTTAAAAATTGCGCATGATGGTTTCCCAGTTTATAATGCGTTAATTTAGCATGTGAAAGTCACGTGATTAGTACAGATACATATACCGACGCTCATAGATTTACTCCGTAATGTTATTAATCTGTACGTACAAATACTTGGTTAACTGTTATGATCTTATGTCATCTTAATAATTTAATATGGACAAAGATTATGGATTAGTTGAATTTTAATATGAATAGATCACCAGACCAATCTGGGCTTAATGTGTTTGTACCTGAGTCAATATTTTTTTTGCAACATTTTCATTTGTCAATTTAAAGAAAAAATAAGTCCTCTCGAACCAATTCTTTGGTCTTTTTACATGTTTATATGGGCAAATCTGATACAGTTAAACATAAATAGACCCTTAATTAACTCTGTGTAGTACTATATATGGCAAAGTAATGAGCCACCAATTACTAGTTTCCTTGATGTAACAAATTTTTAAATAGAGATTAATAAACTATTATTAAAGCAAAACTAGGATTTTATTACCTCTTATCATAAGAAATGTTCTTGTTTTTTAATAAATTAACACAAATCTGCAAAACCATCGTGTCATAGGGTGTGACTTTTATATTTCAATAAAAGTGTTACAAATATATTTATATGTATTTTGTTAAAATACCCTTATTCTCATTTATTACTCCGCCCCGTAAATTATCAGGTTTGGTAACTTTTACATATAGTGTAGTGTAGTTTGTTAAATATCGAGTTATAGTATATATTAACCTAAAACTAATACATCAGTGTTTTAAATTAACCAATCAACTTATTACTACTTTCACTTTTAAGTCAATAAATCTTCACGTACAACGCCATTTTTATACGGTGCTTTTCTATCCAATTTATGCAGCTACTTATTTAGAATACTGCAGGTAATTCATTTAATCCCGTTATTATAATCTGTTATCTTTGTATTGATTTATAGTGTTATAGGTTTTTGTATGTCGGGATATATTTACATTGTTTCAATGTATTGTTTAATTATCGCGACATTGTTTATCTGAAATTCTGTGTTCGAGTATTTGTACATGTTCTATGTTAGATTACTTTATTATATATGCATTGTTTAGGAGGATGACGATGACGTCGATGGTATAGGTACTATTAAAACGATTGGCACGAATTCACGTTTGTTCTGTTCCCCATCTACCGCCCAGTAGAGGTCAGAGGTGGCCCGGCAACAGTGGCGCCCAAGGAAAAGATCGTTTACGTCGACGCATATGGTATACAGCACGTGCAACTGGTAGTGATTGTCTATGCAAGAACGACCCATCTTCTGATGTGACCAGTGACAGAAGTAGTAAGTGAACTAGTGTAACCCGAGTTTTAAAAGAGTGGTTAGAAATGAGTGGTCAGTGAAAAGTGGTTAGAGAAGAGTGGTTTGAGAAAAGTGATTAGAGTGAATAAGGGGCCCCACCAATATTTGCTTTACTAGTTAACATAAATACGTTTTTATCCCACATTGTAAGCGCTTGGATTCTTCATCAACCATTGAGGACCGTTGAGGAAACTACACCAAAGTGACATTTATAGTGGATATATTAACTTAACTATATACATTAAATTCAATATTGCATTGATTTATGTTGTGTGATTTATGTTTCATTTTGTGTATGTATTGATTATGCATGTGATTTAGAGATACTTCTAATATATACTGTATATTTTTTTGAGATAGTTCCATTACTAGTTTTTTTATTTTTCAATAATCATCAATATATAGGTCAAATTTAGGTCAGCACTTTAACACCTGTTCAACTGTCAAATAATCAGTGACCCTTATAATAACATAACAAGGTGACATACAGTAGAGGTATACAATAGGATTATCAGTATAGCGTAGTCATGTAGATTTAGATCAATACCTGAGGAAGCTTTTGAATTTTTTTTACCTGCTCATTTGGTCCTTATGATTGAAACATTTGATGTTAAACACAAAACCCGTGTGTCAGTCTGCTAGAACACGATAAAGGAATATAGCAATTAAGAAATCCGAGTTTGTTTTCAATAATTTAGGAGTGATCAACCTAACTTATGGAGAACGACATTTGCGCGAACGATATAAACGCGTGTTTTTCCGAGTACGTTATACGCAACGTATACCGCTTACCGTTCTCGTACAAAACCGTTATTTTGGGAGTCAACCTCTGGTTAAGAGACTTTCTGACAAATAGGAGGATGCGAGTGGTAGTTGAAGGTGATTCGTCTGATTCTGTACCAGTAGACTCCGGCGTGCCACAGGGCACTGTCTTAGGCCCCCTAGCCTTCCTCTGCCACATAAACGATCTTCCAGACAGCGTCAGATCCACCGTTCGCCTGTTCGCTGACGATTGTCTCCTATACAGACATATCAAGTCTCAACATGACCACCTTCAACTACAGAAGGACCTACAAGCACTAGAAGTCTGGGCAGAAACGTGGGGTATGCGCTTTAATGCTAAAAAATGTTACATCATGAGCATAAATAATAAGTCATCAAATTTCTACCAACTCGACGGGCACATCTTACAACAAGTCGAGCAAAACCCTTATCTTGGTGTTATGATCACTGAAAACTTGATATTCTCAAACCACATAAACAACATCTGCAACAAGACCAGCTCCACCCTAGGGTTCATTAGACGAAATCTCAAACACTGCCCTCTATCATGCAGAAAGGCAGCATACGTATCCCTAGTTAGGTCTTCTTTGGAATACTGTTCTACTGTATGGGACCCTTTCCTCCAAAAGGATATCGACAAAATTGAACAGATACAGCGCCGATCTGCGAGATTTATAACCGGCGACTACTCTTCCCGAGATCCAGGCTGTGTGACGAACATGCTGAAGACCCTTGAGTTGCCACCACTACAAGATAGAAGACGAACGTCACGTTTGACCTTCCTCTACAAGATGACCGAGGGAAAGGTGCCAGCTATGCCAGCAAATGCCTATCTGACCCCCATTAGTGGCAAACGCCTGATTAAACCCAGAAATCTTAAAGACTTTGTATCAAACAACCTAGTGCAAAAAACACGCAATAAACCACTCAAAGTGTTACAAACATATAAACTGTAAAACTGAACAATTTAGGCAATCGTTCCTACCTAAGACTATCACCGAGTGGAATAACCTGGACCCTTCCAATGTGTGTGCTGATACAGTGAACTGCTTCAGAAGAGCAGTCCAACAGTCTTACTAAGTGTTCTCTCTCCCGCTGCGTACATGCTGAAAGGCTCTGCAGCGTATACATCCAGATCCAGATCCAGATCCAGGGAGTGTTAGTTGTATACCGCACGTGAAATTGGTATACTGATGACATTATCGGATTTGTCCCCGATGAATCGATGACTCTTGTTATATTGGTTATTTTGTCCCTAATGTGACAACTGTCTCAGTAGCTCAGTGGTGTAAGTGTCAGGAGTTAAATTTGTAGTGACCAGGCTGTCCGAGTTCAATTCCAGGTATCGTCAGAATAATTTTCAAAAGGAAATTATAAGTGTCTATGCATATTAGTTAGTGATGTGACTGTTAAAATGGTCTGATAATTGTAATTCGATGTTGAGCAAGAAAAAAATAAAATAAAAATAAATTCAATTCAGGAATAATAAATAAAGAATTTAATAATTGAATTTGTGACGGTACACTTGAATAAAATTGATGTAAAATAAATGTCAAGCCATTTATAAGGTTGAGCAGAGTCAAGGGAAGTTATCGGTACCATATATGTTTGAGGTTACATGTCACCATAATTTACTACTTAAGTTGAATAGATGTGGTGTTGTTTGAGTCTTATGATATAATTGATGACATGTTATATGCATAACATTGTATGTTTGAATAAGATTGTGTTCTTATGTTGTGAACTGTTTTGCCATTAATTTAATTTTGTGGTTTGCTATATCATTGTGTTTATGTGAATCTCATGTATTTGTGAAGTGGTTATGTTTAGTGAAATGTGACTTTGTGTATGGAATGAATTAATTCGTTATATTGTTAAGAGAAGTGCCAAGTAAACTGTTTATCGACATAAAATAAAGTGACTTTAATACAGTGCTGAGTAAGATTAGAGATGGCTCATTACATGTCTGATAGAGAGCTTAGAAAGATGAAGAGGGAAATTCAAAAGGAGGAAAAAGAAATAAAAGAAAGAGAAAGAAAGGAAGTAAGAGAAAATGAGAGACTTGAATTAGTCAGATTAAGAGATGAGAAAATTAAGCTGCAACAGTTGCAAAAGCTGAAGGAAAAAGAAAGAGTTGAGAGTGTAAAGGGGAAAAGAAAACAGTTAGAACAACAGTTGAAGAAGCTGTCATTTATTGATAAGGATTCTGATATTGAACATTTCGGATGAAGAAACTATGTCAGATGAATTTGAAAGTAAATATGTACATACAGAAGGACTGAAAGTGAAAAAGAATTTTAGTGAAGACGAATTAGATTACATTGAGTATGGTGAAGTTGATATTGATCACTTAAGCTCGATCAAAGATCAAGAACAGGGTCAGTTAGAGAAAGAGAAAACAGGAAAGGATACATTTGAAAAGGAAATGAGTTGGTTGCAAAAGAGGTACGATACACTAATGGAACAAAAGTCTGTGATTTCTGAGGACAGAAAGTCTAAGAAGGGGGAGAGTAAGATGGTGTTAAAGAAAGACGTATCAAAGATGAAAGATGAACCAATTAGTGATACATCAGAATCGGAGAGTGAAGAAGAAAGGAATTTAAGAGAAATGGTTGAGAAAATGAAACAAGAGGAGAGGAGATTAGATGATAATATAAAGAAGAGAGAGAGGTTAAGACTTTCAGTAATTAAAAAGCAAGAACGAGAAAAGAAAGATAAAGCTAAACAAGAGCGAGTCAAGAAACTCAAACCTGAGAAAGATAAACTTGAAACAAGTCTGTTTGAACGAGAGAGTAGGCTAAGCTCAATAGAAGATGACATTCAGAGTATAGCATGTACGTATGTAAAAGATAGACAGCGTAAACCTAAAGAACATGAGGAGAAACTTATCATGAAACCCTCTGTTCCCAAGTTTAGTGAAGAGCAATTTACAGAATGGAAAAATGAAATTGAGAGCATGATTGAGTCAAGAATATATCATAAAGATCTATTGAAACAAGCAGTGAGAAATGCAATTACCGGACGAGCAAGGAAAGTTCTAGCTACACTAACACATACAGCAACAATACGAGATATTTTAGACAAACTTGAAAGTAATTTTGGATATGTAAAATCGGAAGAAAGTTTGATTGAAGAGTTTTATACAGCAGTACAGGGAAGAGAAGAAGATGTTGCAAGTTGGGGTACACGATTAGAAAGTATTTTTCGAAGAGCTGTAGAAAAAGGACAAATAGATGAAGATAGAAAAGAGAGCATATTGAAGACAAGATTTTGGAGACATTTGAGAAATACTGAACTAAGAAATGCAACCAGAAATATAACTCTACATCCTAGGGAATCTAGAACAGTTACCGGTTTTCTGCGTAAGTCAAGAAATTTTGAAAGTGCTGTAACTGAACAATTAGATGACAATGGCCATAGCTCTATAGTATGTCCAAGAGTTGTTGAATGCCAGAACAAAGGTGTCAATGCACGTATACCAGTGAGACTCTGCAACATAACAGCAAGACCTATAAAAATAAGAGCAAAATCAGAATTATGCCAGCTGAAGGAAGTAACTGTGTTACGCCAAGAAGATCCTTCGAAACCCATGTCAGCAGCAATATCAGCATCACCTGAAAAAGAAAATAAAACAATAAGTGATCAAGAAGCAAAAACAAAGTATGGAGTTGAGTTAGATGAATCTGAATTGAACGAAATGCAAAAGAACAAGGTTTATAAGCTATTTGAAAAATGGGATTGTATCTTTCCGAAAAGTAAACTAGATCTTGGTCATACTTCAGAAATTAAACACAGCATAACCCTCAGCAACAATGAACCATTTAAAGATCCCGTTCGTAGAATACCACCTGCGGTTTACAATGAAGTGAAAGAGCATTTAAAAGAAATGGTGGAAATAGGCGCAATTAGGGAATCAAAAAGTCCATGGTCTTCAAATGTAGTTATTGTTAGGAAAAAAGACGGAAAGATCAGATTCTGCATAGATTTTAGGAAATTAAACCGACGAACTAAATGAGATAGTTATGCCATCCCAAGGATTGAAGATACATTGCAATTGTTGTCAGGATCCAAATACTTCAGTAAACTTGATTTAAAATCTGGATATTGGCAGGTTGAGTTAGCTGAAGAGGACAAGGAAAAGACAGCGTTTCAAGTTGCAGGATTAGGCTTTTATGAATGCAATCGTATGCCATTCGGTTTGTGCAATGCACCAGCAACATTTCAACGTCTACTCGAGAGATGCATGGGTGATTTGAATCTGAAAGACTGCCTAATATATTTGGACGACATAATCATTTACTCGCAAGACATTGATTCACACCTTGAAAAATTGGACTCTGTTTTCTCTCTACAATCTAAAACTACAACCTTCCAAATGTGAATTTTTCAAAATCAAGACAACTTACCTTGGACATGTTATATCTCGCGATGGAATTGAAACAGACCCGAAAAAATCAGAAGCTGTAAGAAAGTGGCCTGTACCAAAGACGGTCAAAGAGGTCAGACAATTTCTTGGATTTGTCGGCTATTACAGGCGGTTTGTAGAAGGGTTCGCGAATATCGCTCGTCCATTGAACAACTTGCTGATCGGACATCCGACGAAAAACACAAAGAAAACATCAACAGCAAGAAAGAAAGCACCGTTTGTTTGGGAACAGGCTCAGCAGGATGCGTTTGATGAATTAAAGACAAGGCTTGTCAATCCACCAATTCTGGCTTACGCCGATTACTCGAAGCCATTCAAACTGCACACTGATGCGTCCATCAAAGGTCTCGGCGCAGTCCTCTACCAACATCAAGATGGAAAAGACCGTGTAATAGCGTATGCAAGCCGATCCCTGAAACTAGGTGAGAAGAATTACCCGGCACATAAACTGGAATTTCTTGCGCTTAAATGGGCTGTTACGGAGAAATTTCACGACTACCTATACGGCACTGAATTCGAGGTTATCACCGACAATAACCCTCTGACGTACGTGACTACAACGGCAAAGCTCGACGCAACCGGTCAACGTTGGATAGCTGCATTAGCGAACTACAACTTTACTCCACGTTACCGAGCTGGACGTCACAACGCAGATGCCGACGGTTTGAGTAGTGTTCACATTGAAGTTGACACCATCGCAGCAGTTACCATTGCTACAACTTCATCACCAGAAACGACACCTTTTTGTCTTAGTACCGTAAATCCGGAGAGCTTACCGGAAGTTGCAAATGCTGAAAACATTGTGCCTGAAAAAGAACTTGATGCTTACTCATTGAGCACAAAAGATTGGAGGAAGGCTCAGATGAACGACGCTACCCTTTCAGTTGTCCACGAGTATATTCAGCGTGGTACTAGACCTCTTGCTCAGCAAAAGTCTGGAAACGTATCTACAGCTGTGATTAAGTACTCACGAGATTGGGATAACCTTATTCTGAAGGACGGTGTCTTGTATCGTCAAGGCAAGTACTTAGATGTGAAGTACGATCAGCTTGTGTTACCCTCTGCATTACGGGATATTGTGTTCAAGGCACTGCATGACGACTTAGGGCACCAGGGAAGAGACAGGACCACATCACTATTTAGACAGCGGTTCTATTGGCCTGGAATGGACACCTACATCAGAGAGAAGGTCAGCTGCTGTCCTCGGTGCATTTGCCGGAAAACGCCAATTCAGTCAGCGTCACTGGTTAACATTTCTTCGTCAGCGCCGATGGAGTTAGTGTGTATTGACTTCCTTGGTCTGGAAAAGTGTAAAGGTGGTTATGAGAACATCCTTGTCGTAACCGACCACTTTACAAAGTATGCTCAGGCGTTTCCAACAACCAACCAGACAGCTAAGACCACTGTGCGTATACTCTGGGAGAAGGTTTTCGTTCACTATGGATTTCCTGAGCGAATTCATAGCGACCAAGGTCCAAACTTTGTGTCCGATCTCATTGCCGAGTTATGTCGCATAGCAGGAATAGATCAATCAAAGACCACACCATATCATGCCATGGGTAATGGTATGGTTGAACGATACAATCAAACGCTTATCCAGATGTTAGGGACACTTGATGAAGAGAAAAAGTCCGACTGGAAGTCGTACGTTGCACCCTTTTGCCATGCATACAACGTGACGATACACGGCAGTACCGGATTTTCGCCATATTTCCTCATGTTTGGCCGCCAACCAAGGCTTGCATTGGATGCTCTTCTTGGACTGCACCCTGACGATATCAGTGCAAAGTACCAGAAGGAATATTCAAGGAAGCTCCAGGAAAGACTGCAACATGCATACAAGAAGGCGAGGGAAACTGCGATGTCTTCTGCTGCAAAACAAAAGAATCAGTACGATCTGAAAGCACATGCATCGAAACTTCAGCCTGGTGATCTGGTGCTCGTCAGAAACGTCACCCAGAGAGGCAAGAGAAAGATTGCTGATCGTTGGGAGGAACAACCGTTTGTAATACTCTCCAAGCCAAATGAAGACATACCTGTGTTTGATGTCAGGCGAGATGTACCGCACGCAAAGAAGATTCGTCGTCTTCATCGCAACTTATTGCTTCCGTTGCGCTTTTCACGGGACATAACAACTTTGCAAGATGTGTCCGAAGAAACGTCTCTGGAACCACCGCGGTACGTTATACCACAACGTCGACCTGGTTTCAACGACGACATGCTGTCCGACGATGACTTACCTGTTGTTCGACGTTCACAGCGAGTACGACGCCCACCAAGAAGATTAAACATCTGCAGATGATGATGATGATGATGATGATGACGATTATTGATGATGATGATGATGATGATGATGATGATGATGTATGCTCATGAATGCTGATTAAACTTTAGTGTGTTTTCATAATATAAAATCGTGTTTGATTTTGTTATAATTACTACGTTCATATATGACTTTTCTATATTTGTCATATGTCGGGACGACATTTTTTAACAGGGGGGGAATGTGTCATAGGGTGTGACTTTTATATTTCAATAAAAGTGTTACAAATATATTTATATGTATTTTGTTAAAATACCCTTATTCTCATTTATTACTCCGCCCCGTAAATTATCAGGTTTGGTAACTTTTACATATAGTGTAGTGTAGTTTGTTAAATATCGAGTTATAGTATATATTAACCTAAAACTAATACGTCAGTGTTTTAAATTAACCAATCAACTTATTACTACTTTCACTTTTAAGTCAATAAATCTTCACGTACAACGCCATTTTTATACGGTGCTTTTCTATCCAATTTATGCAGCTACTTATTTAGAATACTGCAGGTAATTCATTTAATCCCGTTATTATAATCTGTTATCTTTGTATTGATTTATAGTGTTATAGGTTTTTGTATGTCGGGATATATTTACATTGTTTCAATGTATTGTTTAATGATCGCGCCATTGTTTATCTGAAATTCTGTGTTCGAGTATTTGTACATGTTCTATGTTAGATTACTTTATTATATATGCATTGTTTAGGAGGATGACGATGACGTCGATGGTATAGGTACTATTAAAACGATTGGCACGAATTCACGTTTGTTCTGTTCCCCATCTACCGCCCAGTAGAGGTCAGAGGTGGCCCGGCAACAATCGCAGTGTTGGATATGTTACTTATGTACACATTAGCATTTTAATTTTCACAATAAATGACATATAAAATTCATTCTTTTGAACTGCGAACAACATCCTTAGTTTCATTTTCATTCTCAGTCATTGTGTTTACATAGATCTTCTTCATTGAGCAGGAAAATTGACTGTTTTTGAAATATAACCAAAATAAATGTCCAAAAACATGGTAGGTTATGTCAAGGAATCGACGTTACATAAGGGACTAGTATTGTTACTGCATGGAACTTTGAACAAACAATTTAAGTTTTAAATCTTTTATTTAACTTCATAACATCAGAAGTACAGCGTGAACATTTCAGTTACATCCGAAGAACAAGAAAATAAACTATTGACATAAGTTAACAAAACTTGGGTACATATTTTCCTTATTTCAGCAAATGTATCGTTACATGAAAGAAATAAACTGTTACATCAAAGAAATTTTATTCATGAATGTATGATTGATACTTTCACATTACAAAAGGGATCATACATAATGTTTTGTCAACATCAAAAGTACAGCGTAAACAATTCAGTAACATCCGATGAACAAGAAACATAAACTATTAACATAAGTTAACAAAACTTGGATACATGTTTTTCTTATTTCAATAAATGTATCGTTACATGAAAGAAATAAACTGTTACATCAAACAAATTCTGTACATCATGAATGTTGCATTACAATATGGATCATACAAAATGTTTTGTCAAGTAAAAGATGTTACAGTGTACTATCAGATGGCATTGCTACTGTTGAATGCTGCGACATTTATTCAACAATGAGATGAATACATTTGCCATGATTTTTCATCTAGTTGATACCTGTTTCTCTGTCCAGGAATATCGGAGCATTCAACAATAGCAATAACATCTGTAAGCTGATACCAATTTGTGTCTCTTATTTTTATTGGCCAGCAGAAACTGTTTTTATCTTTTTTACCATTTCGGCGCATACAGTCTACTAATACAGATGACAAGTTTGTCTCTTTCACAATACCAACATGTGCTTTTCCATTGAAATTCACAAGAACATGTTTCTCTTCATACATACATGTGTCAAAATTTGTGTCAATGTCACTGATCTTGTTCCCATGTTTCTCTCCCATACTTACACCTTCATGATCATTTAAATCGGTATTTACATGTTCTGTCTCATGTTGTTCCCGATCATCGTTTGCAACAGCATCTTTACTATAACTTTCTGTCCCACCATTTGAACCGTCTACCTTCGCATCAGCATCTTTACTATCACTATCTGTCCCTTCTTTTGCCCCATCGATCTTTGGATCATCATCTGTTTTATCACTATCTGTCCCACCATTTGAACCATCTACCTTTGCATCATCATCTGTTTTATCACCAGCTGTCCCACCATTTCCCCCATCTAACTTCTCATCAACATCTTTACTATCACAATCTGTCCCTACTTTTGCCCCATCTATCTTTGGATCATCACCTGTTCTATCACTATCTGTCCCACCATTCGAACCATCTACCTTCTCATCAGCATCTTTACTATCACTACCTGTCCCACCCTTTATCTTTGGATCATCATCTGTTTTATCACTGTCTGTAACACCATTTGAACCATTTACCTTCTCTTTAACATCTTTACTTTCACTATCTGTCCCTACTTTTGCACCATCTATCTTTGGATCATCATCTGTTCTATCACTATCTGTCCCACCATTTGAACCATCTACCTTCGCATCAACATCTTTACTATCACTATCTGTCCCACCATTTGACCCATTTACCTTTGAACTGGTATCTTTACTATCACTTTTTGTCCCATTATTTGCCCCGTCTACCTTACCCATTCCTATATTCAATCTATCGACACTGCTTTTCATGAATTCCTTGAATGTGCACTCCGTTCCATCAGCTTTTCTGATTTCATTGGCCGTTCCCATCTCTGCAGTCAAATCACACACATGAACTTTAGTAGCATTTGATATATCATGTGCAGAACTTTCAACTTCAATTGGTAATTCCATACGTGATTGTTTTGTTTGGTAATTGTCAGATACGCCCAAATCATTATTATTTTCATCATCTATTTTATACCATTCCGGAAGTTTCAACAATGGCACAAAGTGATTTGGCACCCAGTGTAACGGAGTCATACCATCCCTGTTTGATGTCCACATTACAAAAACTTGGGGTTCTTTATCGGTTCCTGAAACAGGTTTGATCAGTTTGTGCATGTCTTTCCTCACATTTCTATTGCCTAGCTCAGGGTATACTGATTGAATAGGGGTTTTGAGAATTGATGACAGTGCATGAACTTGCCAAATACCCATAAATGATTTGTCTTTTGTGATACTGAGAATCTCTTTTCTGTAAATTGATTTTATGTTTTCATTTGATTCTGACTCGCATTTCTTCTACATGTTCAGTGTCACTGTAAGCAAAAACACTTCCAGTTGATGGTAAACAGTTTCCGTCAGAATGAACTACACCTGGAAGAAGCTGATTGTCAAGTATATCAAACGGAATATAATCAGCTGCATTGATATCAACTTCTATACCCTCTTTCAGAATATGTACCTCATGTGGGTCAATGGTAAGTTCACCAATTTTATCATCGATCTGCTTGCATTCAGTCTCACAAAATGTTCTACACTTTGCCAGTTTTTGCAGGTATGTTATGAATTCTTTTTTCCTGTCATATGGATTCATTTGTTTATCATCGATCTGTCTTTTCTGTCTCTTTTCTGGTGTCACAGGTGAAGAAGGGGGTGTTAATATTCTTTCTTGTTCAGCCTTTCTTCTTTCTTTCAGTTTCCTTTTCTGCACTCGCCAAATCTTTCTTTGATGCCTTTTTTCTCTTTGTGTCATATCGGTAATCTGTTTTCTTTTCCCCAATGTTTTGTCCTTCTTGTACTTTTCTTTAGAGTCCTTCAAATACTTTCTTCTTCTTGTTTCATCCTCATCCCGTCTGGCACAAAACTTCCTTTGACGCTCTGCGTTTGACATCCCCATTCTAAAATATAATTAAGTGTTACTAGACAATAATGTCGTTACTCTACGCTTATTCCATCATTTAAGTTATTGATCACCATTATTTTGACCAATGACACTTTTGACGAAGGTCATTAAGTGCGACCTTGATCCTGAGTATATCATCCAGTCCAGCCGCTCGCACCACTATATACCAAAATCTTATACAAACTTTTGGAAAACCAATCTAATAAAACCTTTGGAAAACCTGGTTATTTGCATTTAGCACATACTCCATAACAAGTGCATTTTTGTACCGTCAAAGGTGTATCACATGTATAACAACTGTGTAAATATATATTTTTCAATAGATATTTTAAAAGACACTAAAATGCCATCTCAACTTTTATGAAGACAGGTGGGACCTTTTTGCAAGTGTGGAAAACTGAAGTACATCTAAGACTTCAAAACTTAATTACCTGGCCCTTTTGTTTCTTCTTTCTCTATTTATTTATTTCTGATATGCAGGCAGTTACTTGTATGTTTCTAAGCAACTGAAATGTACAAATATATCAAATTAATACCAAATACAGCATGATCACATGATTCAGATAATAAAAATGTTTTAGTTCCCTGCTGTACCACTTTTATTACTTGCTGTAACAGTTTCATCAACTTTATGCCACAACGTGTTAACAATGTTATATCAATCTCGTCCTAATACAGGTAAGCATTTAACAGTAACAGAATATAAATATGTACTGCAATTAGCTGTATGTTAGAAATGCTTTATTGTATTTACTATATTTAGTTCCTTGACATAACAATTTACATTCCTTGCTGTAACATCAAAATTGAAATTACGATATTTTTACTAAAACTAATTAAATTATTGAGCTCGTTGTTTTTCTCAGCATGTTGAAAATGCTTGATGATGTTAATATTTACACATATAAATGTCATAAACCTTTATTTTATCTTTTAAATAGTTGTACACTTGCCATTGTTCTTTGATATAACAAAACTACTCCCTGATATAACGAAATACAGTGTTACATCATAGAATGTTACAGGATGGATATACTCAACCTTTACTTCACTTGCACCATCATAATATGTATGTGGGGTTCTAAACAGACGGTGCAATGTTTTCCTTTCAGTTCAAGAAAATACAAGTGCAATGAATTAACTACTTGTTCATTTGCATAAATGAGACTATAGTGGTTACATCATAGAGAAAATTCAATTATATTTATTTACCTTAGCGCAGTGAAGGCTTAATTTTAATATTTTCATAAATCAGCTTCTTTTAGGCTCCTCCTTGGTCATCTGTATTGTCCTTTCCGATAACTTGGTTACTTCCCCTGATTTCTAAGGGAGGCTACTCCATTTCCTACTTCCGGGGAATACATTTTGCAAGATGGCCGACGTAGACAATGAGATCACTGGGGCGTGTATGAATAACAATGAGTTGACACCATTTAAGGTCGTCGATTTGAAAAGATACCTTGCGAACCGGAAATTGAATGTATCAGGTCTTAAATGCGAATTGATTGAGAGGATAAAAGGCGCATATAGACTTTCTATAACTGACAAACGCGTGCTGGAGGAGAGAGATCGAGAAGAAAGAGAGAGAAGAGCAACCGAACGCTTTATCCTCCCATGTGGCGAGGGTGTTCCACCGCCATCAACACTGAAGGCATGGAAGTCCACTATTGATCTGTTTCCTGCTGTAGAGGAAAAGGATATATACAACTACATTGTACTGAAAAGAGACTCGAAACGTCAATTGAAGGCGAGGACTTATTATGTGGACGGACATGTACAGAAAGTTGAGATATGTCAAATAGTGAGTTTATAATAAGTCTGAGGCTGTTTTTTCTGCCATGTTTACTTCATCTAGTTATATAATTAGCTCAAGGGGACTATTTTGACTTGGACATAAAAATAATTTGGTGTGAAAAATGTACTCAACATTTTTATGTAGGCGGGGCTAGCCACAATTAATGGGGGTGGGGTGGATGCAAGCACATGTATGTGTCGAACCACACTGACTATATACTTATCTTAATTTAAAAAAAAAAAAATGTATTTTGTACAATTTTCATATGTTCTATGATGTATGTTGTTTATTTATTGTCATTTAAATTAAAATATTATTTATAATTTATTCTTCAGGTCCATCTCATAAGCGAAGAGTGCAGCCACTGTTATGTTCAAGCTTCCGTGCTGCCATCATTTCCAACTGCAGACAAAAGAAAGTCACCAGAGTACCAACCCTGGATCCTTCTGTCGAAAGTGACTGGCTGCATACACTCTGCGTTCTGCAACTGTCCAGCTGGGTAAGTTGAATTAATTTGTGATAAATCGAAGTCTCTGATCTGCATTGATGAAAGGTGTCAAACCCACACACGCTAGGCTTTTTTGTCAGTATTATCAAATACTTAAAATTGGGGCATTCTTCAAACTATTTCATATCTTTTTATCAAACTTGGTACACTTGTTACAAGAGACAAAAAAGCACATGTTATAACTGTCATAATTTTGGCTTTCATGGTTAGCTGAGTTTTGCTATTTTTTTCTGAATGAAAGAACAGGCAAGCTTATGTATTGATTCAATGAACTCCCTTCACCGTGTTGGTGTTTACTTCTGGCACTGTTTGTGTTTTGTATGTTCATGGCCTACCAGGAAATACTAAGTGTAAAATACTGTATATTCACCTCCATTTTCAAACTTTAATGTTTTGGGATATACATGTAAGTATAACAAGTAAAAAGGCACACATGTAAATGAATTTTTTTTATTTTCATCTAGTGAAGGTGAATGCTGCAACCATATTGGTGCCCTGCTGTATGGACTTGAAGACCTGACGCGTAAAAAAAAACCTTGCTCCAACATCCAAACCCTGTGCCTGGAACAACTTCAGCATGCTGTCTGCACCACGGAAACGTAAGCTGTCGCCTAGGAAATCTGAAGATCTTATGTTCTCAAAGAAGAAACTGTACAACGTGTCAGTGCGTAAAGTTTCTGTAAACAAAAACCATGAACTGAACTCTATCAATGGATGCACTGTTAACATGGACAGATTTAGGCAGAAACTGGTTGGTTCGAAGTTGAATGTAGGCTGGTTAAAAAACTTTGAAATTGAAACAACTGAAAATGAACCAGATCTCCCTGTGTTACATTCTGTGCCATTCAACTACCATGATAGTGTAAACTTGAGGGACAGTTCTAGTAAGACAGTGTTTTTGGATCATTTTGACTCTTTGAAGCAAAGCGCTGAAGAAATTCAATTAACTGAAATCTTAACAAGGGGCCAAAAAAGTGGGAAATGGCAAGAGGCCAGAAAAGAACGCCTAAGAGCTTCAAACTTTGGCAGCATCTGTCGTAGGAAAGAATCAACTGAACCTGACGGACTCCTGCGGCAGATGTTGTATTCCAATTTCACAAGCAAGTACACAGAATATGGAATTAAACATGAGAAGGCTGCAAAGAGAATGTATGCGAAAGCAATGCAAACTGACCACAAAGGACTAGCAGTTAAAGACAGTGGTCTAGTTGTATGTGCCGACAGACCCTACCTTGGTGCCAGTCCAGATGGGCTTGTGTTCTGTTCACATTGTACAGAAAGTGTTGGTCTGGTTGAGATTAAGTGTCCTGCCTCTAAGAAATGGAGGATGCAAACGCCTGAGGAATGCTGTGAAGACAATGGCTACTCTTCAAAAAGAGGTAATTGTGTATCCATATACAAGGGAAATAACTAATATATTGGCTGACTTTTCCACAATGTTACATCATTGAACTCCAGATGAGGTACACACTTTACACATCAAGAAACATGTAAAATATAGTCATATTTAAGGGTTGTACATATTTAATCACTTAAACTAATGTGGTTTTACAAAATAATTACACAAATGACATTTGTCCTTATTTTATAATTCCTTTCTTTTGAATAATGTTTTAAATATACACTTTTGGGACAAAGAATTTATGGCATTTTTTATCAATTAATTATCGGTTTTACTAGTTTCTTTTCACTGCAGATAATTTCTTTTGTTGGACTATATACAAGGCAATGGTGTGTAATTCTTAAAACTAAATTTGTACTTTTATGCCAAAGTAGGACAATTTATTTTTGAAAGGACAAGAATTGTTGCCAAAAAAAATATTGACTCACCTATATGCAAATTAGCGGAAAAAACTTTCTCACTGAATTCCAGATAACACCTATTTAAAAATTACTGGGATTTGCGTGGTAGACAAACTCAGTAAATTTCGATTGGAAAAATACACAAAAATGTATAATGTTAAATAATGCGTCGTTATCGATGTGATACACAAGTTAGTAATATTGCGTTGTACACAACGATATCAATTTTAGTTTTTGACAATTTTCCCCTCTTTTTCTTGCAATGGTATCATCTGGTGTCTAGTCCCTTTAACACACGACGTTTCTGTGTCGATGTGTTACACAGACACCACAAGTATGTAGGCCATGGACAAAAATAAAGGCCGCGGACAACATACCTATTGCACAATCTATGCAAACCTATACACATCTCTACCTCGAATCCGTGACACGTTCAAAGCAAATCGTACATGAATCTCTCGTATGCATAAATCAATGGTATCTCAACCTCGCACGTCCAGCAGATTTAGAAAAAATGCAAAATTTGTTGCAAAGTGCTTAAAAAAACCCGAGCCAAGTTAATTACTTGGGTTGCGATCTCACTGGGTTTGTCAAAATTCTGCATGTCGGAGTTCTACTGTTTAATATGCAACCCCTCTCTCTCTCAAACCTACACCTCGGTACGTGCATTTTATCTAACCAGATTAGTTGATAATGAAAAAGTTTGTAGTACCGTCTGTGTGTTGTTAAACCCAGAGGTTATTTTTAAACACTTCTTCACTAGTAGAACGGGCCTACAAATCGTATTTGGTCTAGCTACGCCCCTGGCCACATCTGATCTTAAACCTGCCTACATATCAATGGTCCACATTGCATTATGCAGCTTTAAAAATTATTTCAATAAAAGATGTCTCAATGCATTTAACAAAAATATAATTGTAGGGTGTTTCAAATACATTACATATAAACGTCAACTACGCCCTGTCAGGACAGCTCTAACTCTTAATTCAAGTATCACAACAAAACTAAGGTGTTAAAATGCCATTGTATTCAAACAATGCCTTTAGCCCATTGACACGTCAACTTATAGGATTGAGCGATATTTTCTTCTTCTTCTTCTTCTTCTTCTTCTTCTTCTTCTTCTTCTTCTTCTTCTTCTTCTTCTTCTTCTTCTTCTTCCAATAAAATGCATCATCAAGTATTAGACAACAGCTACCTCCAGCCGTCGCGCACCTACTTATGTTACAAGGACGTTATTAATACTGCAGAAATGTTTGTTTCCTGTGCTTTCCTGACATTTTTCTCATACAAATGTATGGTATCGGCCTGATAAACAAGCAATACACTTTCTGTTGTCTAAGTGGGATAGATCACGAGTAGCCGTTTGATATGGAATTATCAACTCGCTACGCTCGCTGATAACCTATACATAGTTATCATTGCACTGTACGACCAGCCATGTACGTTAATTGGTCAGCCCTGCATGTATATTGTTCAATGGAAGGCGGGAGGCGAGACATGGACCTTTCTAAGTGACGCCATCAAACAAACTTACCTTATGCAGGTATGTTTTGTGTGTTTTCCATTCATTAGCCCGGCTGATATTAAAATGAAATGTTTTGTGGGATTATGCCGAAACGTTTCTATTGATTTTGCGTTTTTCTTGCAATGGCTGTGAGTAAATAAACCGTTCACATCGTCAGATCATTCTAAAAGGACATGCGGAGTAGTTAAGTACCGAGTCATCCACAATTATATATACGATCTCTATCAGTTGATTTCACTTATTATTTGCAAAGCTTATTTCTTAAGTTCACTAATGTTGGGGGGGGGGGGGGTGCCCTTGTCACCTGAAGTGACGCTCCACCCGTGGGCTGCCATGGTACGAAATAAACAAAAACAAGAGGAAAATAAACGGAAGGGAAATATCATTTATTGAAATAATTACACTCTTGCTTTAATATAATTGAAAAAACGCGAGAAATTTAAAAAAATAAATATGATTAAAACTTAATGATTAAAATTATAATACTAGTAATGATGATTAGAAATAGATGCTGAATAAGGTTTTGGTGGTGATGATGCAGTTGTTGTTATTTTAAAGGATATTCCCAGGATCACAGCTATCGTATGAGGCCATGGTATAGTCGCTGCTATCTCTTCCCCGACTACCTGACGTACTCCCACGCACCTGTATTTCTTCGCACCAACTGCCGTCGACAAAACAACAACCAAACATAAGTTCCATTTCGCTTACTTCTGTGCAAAAGAACGTATTTTAAGCAAAAATATATATTTTGTATTTTTAGTTTTAACGGATGTTGATGGTTTTGCACTATGAGGATGCACTTTTGTTCGAAAGCCTGTCTGGTTAAAACGATTTTTTTTTCTTTATAAATAAATACTTTAAATTTAAAAAAAAAAACACAAAAAAAAAACAATAACACATTTTAATCTCGTAAAACAGAAGTTTTAATTATCTAAACAATCCGAATTTAAGAAAGACACGAATATCGGCATTTTCTGTTGGTTTTAGAAATTTTACAGTGAGAGTGTAAAAGGTGCCTGCATTTTCCCCAAGATTTCTTTAACCAAACCCGGGTAGCAGAAAATGTTTATCTCATTTTCGTGTGTACTAATATAAAATATAATATATATAATATTGCACATTTGTGCAGACATTTTATGATAACGGTAGGTTGCTTCGTCTGTATTGGGATTAATCATAATATCTAGAATGGAAATAGTAAATTTCTTGACAAGAGGATAGTCTGATGAAATATGTAAGTACACGCATAGTTTACATGTTCCAGCGTCTATGGTACCGGAAGTGTCCCTCCATGCAACCGGAAGTGACTGAAGTGATGCTGCGCCAGTGAGCAGCTATGGTATAAATTTTACAACACATAGCTGGATTCAATAGCTGGAATATCATTGATGCAACAAAGATGTAAGATATAATTAAATTTGAAGTTGATTGATATTATAATTACGATGACGACACCTCACCGATGACGACACCTCACCGATAACGCAAGGGGAGATACCTAACCGATGACGCAATGGGCGACTTCTCACCGATGACGACACTTCACCGATGACGCTATGGGCGACGCCTCATCGATGACGCTATGGAAGATACCTCACCAATGACGCTATGGGTGATACCTCACCGATGATGCAATGGGTTATACCTAACCGATGAAGCTTTGGAAGGCACCTCACCGATGACGCAATGGGTGATATCTCATCGATGACGCAATGGACGACACCTCACTGATTACGCAATGGGCGACTTCTCACCGAGGAAGACACTTCACCGATGACGCTATGGGTGATACATCGCCGTTGACGCTATGGGTGACACCGCACCGTTGACGCTATGGGCGACACATCACCGTTGACGCTATGGGCGACACCTCACCGATGACGCTATGGGTGACACCTCACCGTTGACGCTATGGGCGACACCTCACCGTTGACTCTATGGGTGACACCTCACCGTTAACGCTATGGGCGACACCTCACCGTTGACGCTATGGGCGACACCTCACCGAAGCCGCAATGGGCGACTTCTCACCGAGTGAGACACCTCACCGATGACGCTATGGGTGATACATCCCCGTTGACGCTATGGATGACACCTCACCGTTGACGCTATGGGCGACACCTCACCGAAGACGCAATGCGCGACACTTCATCGATGACGATACCTCACCGATGAGGCTATGGGAGACACCTCGCCGATGACGCTATGGGCGACACATCAACGATGACGCTATGGGTGACACCTCAGCGATGACGCTATGTGTGATACCTCACCGATGACACTATGGGTGATACCTCACCGATGACGCAATAGGCGACACCTCATTGATGACGCTATTGGCGACACCTCAGCAAAACGCTATGGGGGATACATCACCGATGACTCTATGGGCGACACCTCACCGATGACATAATCGGCGACACCCCATTGATGACGCTTTGGGCGACACCTCACCGATGACGCTATGGGCGACACCTCACCGATGACGCTATGGGCGACGCTTCACTGATGACGACACCTCACCGATGACGCTTTTGGCGACCCCTCACCGATGACGCTATGGGTGACGCCTCACTGATGACGACACCTCACCGATGATGCTTTTGGCGACACCTCACCGATGACGCTATGTGCGACGCCTCACTGATGACGACACCTCGACGATGACGCTATGGGCGACACCTCACTGATGACGACACCTCGACGATGACGACACCTCGACGATGACGCTATGGGCGACGCCTCACTGATGACGACACCTCGACGATGACGCTATGGGCGACACCTCACCGATGACGTAATCGGCGACACCCCATTGATGACGCTTTGGGCGACACCTCACCGATGACGCTATGGGCGACGCCTCACTGATGGCGACACCTCGACGATGACGCTATGGGCGACACCTCACCGATGACGTAATCGGCGACACTCCATTGATGACGCTTTGGGCGACGCCTCAATGATGACGATACCTCGACGATGACGCTATGGGCGACGCCTCACTGATGACGACACCTCGACGATGACGCTATGGGCGACGCCTCACTGATGACGACACCTCGACGATGACGCTATGAGCGACGCCTCACTGATGACGACACCTCGACGATGACGCTATGGGCGACGCCTCACTGATGACGACACCTCGACGATGACGCTATGGACGATGACGCCTCACCGATGACGACACCTCGACGATGACGCTATGGGCGACGCCCCACCGATGACGATACCTCACCGATGACGCAATCTTGTTACTAGTAATTAATATTATCCATATATGCATTATCTAAGAAGTCGTTAAAGGTGTATCACTCAAGAATTATGCTTTTTATACACGTGTATGTATTGATATTAAATACGAGTGTCACTTAAATTTGTTTTCAATAAAAAAAAATGGTGAATTGCTATAAGTATACATTTATAGTGAACATGTTGATGTTTCTTATTTATAAAACGGTCAAATTTAAAGAATAAAATGATATGACTAAACTGTTTTATATTAAATGATAATAATTGACATGGAACAGTGTATAAGGTTCTTGAAGAACGTTGGCTGTGTCTGCAATTTGTGTGGTTTGACGCCAGGTCAATCGTAACAACTCGGACATCTCCGGCAAGCTACGAGATAGACCTCGTAAATAGTAGTAAGGTGATAGATATGCCCGCCTTCTGGTAGTAAAATGCTTTGGTAGTAGATGTGTCCGACAGTCACCAAAATATATGTTCATATAAATGCTATCAGATGCATTTCGGAGCCTGCTAAAATCTACAACCGTAAAGTGTGTATTTGTAGACAAAAAACACCTTTACTGACTTTTGCTTAAATTAGAAATACTTTGCCTTGCAGGATTATTTTGATATAACGTACTTCATGAGTGTGTTGTATAATTTTTACGTATCTTACTTCAAGATCAAGTCAACATTTATTATCCAGCCTTAAATTTGATATCTTAGTCATATACTATTAGCTTATCATCATCTTCATCATCATAATCATCATCATCATCATCATCATCATCATCATCATCATCATCATCATCATCATCCCACCACTACCATCACCATCACCAACAACACCACCACCATCATTATCATCGTCGTCGTTGTAATCGCCGTCGTCACCACCACCAGTATCATCATCATCAACACAACCACCACCAGCACCACCATCGCCGTCGTCATCATCATCATCATCATCACTATCACATCATCATCATTATCATCAGCGTCACAACCACCACCATAATCGCCATCATCACTGACGTCTACATCGTTGTCGTCGTCATTATCATCATCATCATCATCATCACCGACATCGTCGCCGTGGTTGTAGTCTTCATTGGCACCACCACCACCACCACCACCACCATTACCATCATCATCATTATCATCATCATACTCATCATTGATTCATTCTAACACATTTTCATCCTCGACATCATATTAAATACAAATCAAACAATTATTTCAACGTTTAATCATATCTTCTTCAATAATACTCCAATTGTGTGACATGTTAAATAATAGGTCATTGCATATTCTATTATTTAGGTAACTAAATGTGTTCATTGTTTGGGTATTTCTTTTGAAGCATTTGTTAATAATGCACCAGTCAATTATAACCACGCCTCTCCTCCAGGTCCGGGGAATAGCGGGGACTTGGACTTTCGTTCCTGTCAAGCCCGGGTAAAATCCCCGTCTTGCGGGGACAACTTGCTGGTAAGATCCCCTTTTACTGCCCTCGCACCCCAGAGACCTTAGGTAAAGCCAATTCCTCGCTATATTTGGCGCGAAGACAAAACCACCGCACTCACACGGCACTGCAGGGCCACCTGGAAGGTAAAAACACGGCCAATTTCCCCGCCTTTCCCCGGTATACCCCCGGACCTGAGGGCCGTGGCTACAATTGACTGGTGCATAAATGATATCATAGTTTTGTAAATAGCATTCTAATAATGTAAAATTTATGTAATAGATCATAAAAATTAAAAAAGTCAACGTGTTATTGATACATTTCTATAATACAGAATATAAAAAACAGCTGAGCTAGAATGCCATTATGAATAAAGAAATAAGTTAAATATTCCATATCAATTAATAATCTCTTAGCGAAGTAAGTACTTTACATTTATCAAATGATATCACATCAAACTAGGAAATTAGTTGATTTATTGAGGGATTCTTTTAAAAAAAATGTCCATCAAGATGAACCTACTATTGCACGTGTTGATTACGGACTGTTGTGTTATAATAAAAAAGAAAGTTGTCATCCAAGTTCGATATATTCAACAACACCAGCCACAACAACATTGCTGTGTCATCTGTCAAGATAAATCTATTTTTGGATGCATGTAAATACACAACATAAATCAAATTAACTTTGAATACACATAGAAAGTGGTTGATAATAATTAGTTCCTGGAAAAGTAACATATATTTCTATAAATAGAATGACACTTCCCCATTGATTGTTTCACTGTTTTTCATCAAATATGAATTCCCATAATCGATGCTAACACTTAACTTATTGTTCACATTTTGGTGAAATTGAAATCAAGCCCTCCCCGCGTATCGTCAAACTTGAGAACCTTGAATGACGGCGAACTGTTCATATGTTCTCGGATGTCTTTCATCTCACTGACAGGTTTCACCTTGCAGCCCCCCATGTCGCATGTAATGGTGTGTGGTATGTTCTTCATCGTCTCTATCAGACTCCGCACCGCCCCCGCTGTCATTGTCACCCACACAAGTGTAATATCGGTGATGGAAGCTGGAGGGAGGAGGTAGAGCTCACCTAGATCTGTCCACCCTATCTCAAGGCTTTGTAACGGAGGGAGACTTGGTAGTGTATCCACAAGTACCTGGACATTCTGAACGAACTCTAACACAACATGTTGTAGTTTACTCCACCTTTGATCGTGTTTAGATAATCTAAATATGTCCATTTCAACATTCGATGATACACTCAGTAAGTTACATCTTGTAATATTTGTTGGATCAACCTGCACACGTGTTGTATTGTCTCCCACTATACGCAGATGTTCCAGCCTGTGACACTGGGACAGGTCATACTGCCCATCACGGTACCACAGTTCCACTGCTTTGAGGGAGTCGGAGGAGGATGTGATCACCTCCTGCAGCTCTTCCCCATTAATTTGATCATTGCATTTATTGATGAATAGTGACTGAATACGTTCCTTGTTTATCATCATCAGCTTTTTTAACACTACGACATCCTCGTCACTATCAATCCAGAAGTGTGCGAGATAGAGCGGTATGTCACCATAGTTGTTCGCCCTGGCTTCACGGAGTCCGGAGAGAATCAGGCGCTGAAGTAGTCTAGCCTCTGTACTGTACATTGTTAGTTGGTATGGTGGTCTAGAATTATACACGTCTGGTACAAAACTATTGATCCATGAAGACACGTCTGGTACAGAACTATTGATCCATGAAGACATTTGTACACCGAGTTCGGGCTTCATTCCACATATGAAAATAAATGTCTGAGAAACATCTCCCAAGATATTTTCCTTATTATCTTGTTCGTACTTGTTTGATAGCTGACTGTAGTCGTTTTCATTCAAACATAAATGAAGAGCCGCTAAAAACTCTTGAAGTGTTTTATGAAAGAATGAAAAGTGAGATGATTCCTCGATTAATGAGTTGGATTTCTTCTCCGTGAGTAAGCCTGACTTCAATGCAAATTCAACCTGCTCCCCTCTTAACAAATCGTCGACTGTTGTGTTGCTGAAGACAACAGACGAATCTCTGCACTCTGAAAACAAAGTTGTGTATGCCAACTTTGCCAGCGCAAGATAAACCATGGGATTTTGCATGAAGCATTTATGTTTCTTTAATACAGATGGCAGTTCAATTTCCGGAATGTTATTCCCGCTTTGCTTACAACTATGTCTACGTGACAGCATGTTTATAACGCCAGCATAAATGTCACATTTTGAATCGGTTAACGATTTGCCCTCGAACCACAGGCACACGAGCTGGGTGATACTGATAGGTGCTGACAATAATCCTTCAAGACCCTTCTCTGACGCCATTTCCATGAAATCCTCTGGTGTTCGTTCATCCTTATTTCCCTCATTAAGAATGTTGATGATATTTTCCACGAGTTGCCTTGTGTCTGCTGCTCCTTCTATTTCAAGATATTTGTCGATCTTTGAATCCTGCACTCTAAACTGTGACATTCGCCAGGGACGCGTTGTCGTGAGGAGTGTGGCCTTGTGGCCGAATTACGGAAAGGGATGACTTTTTCCTCAGTTTTGCAGGTACAGTTTACGTTTTCCGGATGGGTCCATTCGTCGAGGCCGTCAGCTATGATTAAACATGTTTCACTTTCCAGCACCGTCTGTAAGAGCCGGTAGCCATCATCGGCATCCTTCTCGTGGTAGATTTTACGTATAAGTTGATCCTTGATCATTTCTGCTAGATCACACGTTTTACCTGAATCTCGTAGGGTGACATGAAACAAAAATGCAAACTCTTTGAAGAATTCATCATCATTATCATCAGCGTCACAACCACCACCATAATCGCCATCATCACTGACGTCTACATCGTTGTCGTCGTCATTATCATCATCATCATCATCATCACCGACATCGTCGCCGTGGTTGTAGTCTTCATTGGCACCACCACCACCACCACCACCACCACCATTACCATCATCATCATTATCATCATCATACTCATCATTGATTCATTCTAACACATTTTCATCCTCGACATCATATTAAATACAAATCAAACAATAATTTCAACGTTTAATCATATCTTCTTCAATAATACTCCAATTGTGTGACATGTTAAATAATAGGCCATTGTATATTCTATTATTTAGGTAACTAAATGTGTTCATTGTTTGGGTATTTCTTTTGAAGCATTTGTTAATAATGCACCAGTCAATTATAACCACGCCTCTCCTCCAGGTCCGGGGAATAGCGGGGACTTGGACTTTCGTTCCTGTCAAGCCCGGGTAAAATCCCCGTCTTGCGGGGACAAATTGCTGGTAAGATCCCCTTTTACTGCCCTCGCACCCCAGAGACCTTAGGTAAAGCCAATTCCTCGCTATATTTGGCGCGAAGACAAAACCACCGCACTCACACGGCACTGCAGGGCCACCTGGAAGGTAAAAACACGGCCAATTTCCCCGCCTTTCCCCGGTATACCCCCGGACCTGAGGGCCGTGGCTACAATTGACTGGTGCATAAATGATATCATAGTTTTGTAAATAGCATTATAATAATGTAAAATTTATGTAATAGATCATAAAAATTAAAAAAGTCAACGTGTTATTGATACATTTCTATAATACAGAATATAAAAAACAGCTGAGCTAGAATGCCATTGTGAATAAAGAAATAAGTTAAATATTCCATATCAATTAATAATCTCTTAGCGAAGTAAGTACTTTACATTTATCAAATGATATCACATCAAACTAGGAAATTAGTTGATTTATTGAGGGATTCTTTTAAAAAAAAATGTCCATCAAGTTGAACCTACTATTGCACGTGTTGATTACGGACTGTTGTGTTATAATAAAAAAAGAAAGTTGTCATCCAAGTTCGATATATTCAACAACACCAGCCACAACAACATTGCTGTGTCATCTGTCAAGATAAATCTATTTTTGGATGCATGTAAATACACAACATAAATCAAATTAACTTTGAATACACATAGAAAGTGGTTGATAATAATTAGTTCCTGGAAAAGTAACATATATTTCTATAATAGAATGACACTTCCCCATTGATTGTTTCACTGTTTTTCATCAAATATGAATTCCCATAATCGATGCTAACACTTAACTTATTGTTCACATTTTGGTGAATTTGAAATCAAGCCCTCCCCACGTATCGTCAAACTTGAGAACCTTGAATGACGGCGAACTGTTCATATGTTCTCGGATGTCTTTCATCTCACTGGCAGGTTCCACCGTGCAGCCCCGCATGTGGCATGTAATGGTGTGTGGTATGTTCTTCATCGTCTCTATCAGACTCCGCACCGCCCCCGCTGTCATTGTCACCCACACAAGTGTAATATCGGTGATGGAAGCTGGAGGGAGGAGGTAGAGCTCACCTAGATCTGTCCACCCTATCTCAAGGCTTTGTAACGGAGGGAGACTTGGTAGTGTATCCACAAGTACCTGGACATTCTGAACGAACTCTAACACAACATGTTGTAGTTTACTCCACCTTTGATCGTGTTTAGATAATCTAAATATGTCCATTTCAACATTCGATGATACACTCAGTAAGTTACATCTTGTAATATTTGTTGGATCAACCTGCACACGTGTTGTATTGTCTCCCACTATACGCAGATGTTCCAGCCTGTGACACTGGGACAGGTCATACTGCCCATCACGGTACCACAGTTCCACTGCTTTGAGGGAGTCGGAGGAGGATGTGATCACCTCCTGCAGCTCTTCCCCATTAATTTGATCATTGCATTTATTGATGAATAGTGACTGAATACGTTCCTTGTTTATCATCATCAGCTTTTTTAACACTACGACATCCTCGTCACTATCAATCCAGAAGTGTGCGAGATAGAGCGGTATGTCACCATAGTTGTTCGCCCTGGCTTCACGGAGTCCGGAGAGAATCAGGCGCTGAAGTAGTCTAGCCTCTGTACTGTACATTGTTAGTTGGTATGGTGGTCTAGAATTATACACGTCTGGTACAAAACTATTGATCCATGAAGACACGTCTGGTACAGAACTATTGATCCATGAAGACATTTGTACACCGAGTTCGGGCTTCATTCCACATATGAAAATAAATGTCTGAGAAACATCTCCCAAGATATTTTCCTTATTATCTTGTTCGTACTTGTTTGATAGCTGACTGTAGTCGTTTTCATTCAAACATAAATGAAGAGCCGCTAAAAACTCTTGAAGTGTTTTATGAAAGAATGAAAAGTGAGATGATTCCTCGATTAATGAGTTGGATTTCTTCTCCGTGAGTAAGCCTGACTTCAATGCAAATTCAACCTGCCCCCCTCTTAACAAATCGTCGACTGTTGTGTTGCTGAAGACAACAGACGAATCTCTGCACTCTGAAAACAAAGTTGTGTATGCCAACTTTGCCAGCGCAAGATAAACCATGGGATTTTGCATGAAGCATTTATGTTTCTTTAATACGGGTGGCAGATCGATTTCCGGAATGTTATTCCCGCTTTGCTTACAACTATGTCTACGTGACAGCATGTTTATAACGCCAGCATAAATGTCACATTTTGAATCGGTTAACGATTTGCCCTCGAACCACAGGCACACGAGCTGGGTGATACTGATAGGTGCTGACAATAATCCTTCAAGACCCTTCTCTGACGCCATTTCCATGAAATCCTCTGGTGTTCGTTCATCCTTATTTCCCTCATTAAGAATGTTGATGATATTTTCCACGAGTTGCCTTGTGTCTGCTGCTCCTTCTATTTCAAGATATTTGTCGATCTTTGAATCCTGCACTCTAAACTGTGACATTCGCCAGGGACGCGTTGTCGTGAGGAGTGTGGCCCAAACTCCAATTGTGTGACATGTTAAATAATAGGTCATTGCATATTCTATTATTTAGGTAACTAAATGTGTTCATTGTTTGGGTATTTCTTTTGAAGCATTTGTTAATAATGCACCAGTCAATTATAACCACGCCTCTCCTCCAGGTCCGGGGAATAGCGGGGACTTGGACTTTCGTTCCTGTCAAGCCCGGGTAAAATCCCCGTCTTGCGGGGACAAAATGCTGGTAAGATCCCCTTTTACTGCCCTCGCACCCCAGAGACCTTAGGTAAAGCCAATTCCTCGCTATATTTGGCGCGAAGACAAAACCACCGCACTCACACGGCACTGCAGGGCCACCTGGAAGGTAAAAACACGGCCAATTTCCCCGCCTTTCCCCGGTATACCCCCGGACCTGAGGGCCGTGGCTACAATTGACTGGTGCATAAATGATATCATAGTTTTGTAAATAGCATTATAATAATGTAAAATTTATGTAATAGATCGTAAAAATTAAAAAAGTCAACGTGTTATTGATACATTTCTATAATACAGAATATAAAAAACAGCTGAGCTAGAATGCCATTGTGAATAAAGAAATAAGTTAAATATTCCATATCAATTAATAATCTCTTAGCGAAGTAAGTACTTTACATTTATCAAATGATATCACATCAAACTAGGAAATTAGTTGATTTATTGAGGGATTCTTTTAAAAAAAATGTCCATCAAGTTGAACCTACTATTGCACGTGTTGATTACGGACTGTTGTGTTATAATAAAAAAAGAAAGTTGTCATCCAAGTTCGATATATTCAACAACACCAGCCACAACAACATTGCTGTGTCATCTGTCAAGATAAATCTATTTTTGGATGCATGTAAATACACAACATAAATCAAATTAACTTTGAATACACATAGAAAGTGGTTGATAATAATTAGTTCCTGGAAAAGTAACATATATTTCTATAATAGAATGACACTTCCCCATTGATTGTTTCACTGTTTTTCATCAAATATGAATTCCCATAATCGATGCTAACTTTTAACTTATTGTTCACATTTTGGTGAATTTGAAATCAAGCCCTCCCCGCGTATCGTCAAACTTGAGAACCTTGAATGACGGCGAACTGTTCATATGTTCTCGGATGTCTTTCATCTCACTGGCAGGTTCCACCGTGCAGCCCCGCATGTGGCATGTAATGGTGTGTGGTATGTTCTTCATCGTCTCTATCAGACTCCGCACCGCCCCCGCTGTCATTGTCACCCACACAAGTGTAATATCGGTGATGGAAGCTGGAGGGAGGAGGTAGAGCTCACCTAGATCTGTCCACCCTATCTCAAGGCTTTGTAACGGAGGGAGACTTGGTAGTGTATCCACAAGTACCTGGACATTCTGAACGAACTCTAACACAACATGTTGTAGTTTACTCCACCTTTGATCGTGTTTAGATAATCTAAATATGTCCATTTCAACATTCGATGATACACTCAGTAAGTTACATCTTGTAATATTTGTTGGATCAACCTGCACACTGGGACAGGTCATACTGCCCATCACGGTACCACAGTTCCACTGCTTTGAGGGAGTCGGAGGAGGATGTGATCACCTCCTGCAGCTCTTCCCCATTAATTTGATCATTGCATTTATTGATGAATAGTGACTGAATACGTTCCTTGTTTATCATCATCAGCTTTTTTAACACTACGACATCCTCGTCACTATCAATCCAGAAGTGTGCGAGATAGAGCGGTATGTCACCATAGTTGCTCGCCCTGGCTTCACGGAGTCCGGAGAGAATCAGGCGCTGAAGTAGTCTAGCCTCTGTACTGTACATTGTTAGTTGGTATGGTGGTCTAGAATTATACACGTCTGGTACAAAACTATTGATCCATGAAGACACGTCTGGTACAGAACTATTGATCCATGAAGACATTTGTACACCGAGTTCGGGCTTCATTCCACATATGAAAATAAATGTCTGAGAAACATCTCCCAAGATATTTTCCTTATTATCTTGTTCGTACTTGTTTGATAGCTGACTGTAGTCGTTTTCATTCAAACATAAATGAAGAGCCGCTAAAAACTCTTGAAGTGTTTTATGAAAGAATGAAAAGTGAGATGATTCCTCGATTAATGAGTTGGATTTCTTCTCCGTGAGTAAGCCTGACTTCAATGCAAATTCAACCTGCCCCCCTCTTAACAAATCGTCGACTGTTGTGTTGCTGAAGACAACAGACGAATCTCTGCACTCTGAAAACAAAGTTGTGTATGCCAACTTTGCCAGCGCAAGATAAACCATGGGATTTTGCATGAAGCATTTATGTTTCTTTAATACGGGTGGCAGATCGATTTCCGGAATGTTATTCCCGCTTTGCTTACAACTATGTCTACGTGACAGCATGTTTATAACGCCAGCATAAATGTCACATTTTGAATCGGTTAACGATTTGCCCTCGAACCACAGGCACACGAGCTGGGTGATACTGATAGGTGCTGACAATAATCCTTCAAGACCCTTCTCTGACGCCATTTCCATGAAATCCTCTGGTGTTCGTTCATCCTTATTTCCCTCATTAAGAATGTTGATGATATTTTCCACGAGTTGCCTTGTGTCTGCTGCTCCTTCTATTTCAAGATATTTGTCGATCTTTGAATCCTGCACTCTAAACTGTGACATTCGCCAGGGACGCGTTGTCGTGAGGAGTGTGGCCTTGTGGCCGAATTACGGAAAGGGATGACTTTTTCCTCAGTTTTGCAGGTACAGTTTACGTTTTCCGGATGGGTCCATTCGTCGAGGCCGTCAGCTATGATTAAACATGTTTCACTTTCCAGCACCGTCTGTAAGAGCCGGTAGCCATCATCGGCATCCTTCTCGTGGTAGATTTTACGTATAAGTTGATCCTTGATCATTTCTGCTAGATCACACGTTTTACCTGAATCTCGTAGGGTGACATGAAACAAAAATGCAAACTCTTTGAAGAATTCTGGGTCGGCAAAGCTTGTTTTAATACCGACGTTTTCCTCCGCTGGTAAATACTGGTGAGTCCAATCCAGGGCACACATTACGGAGAATGTAGATTTGCCATTGCCCGGTTCTCCAACAAGGAAAACATTTCTGAGCAACTGAATTTCTTTAATGAAAACATCTGAAAATTTTGCAATTTTTGACCGCTTTCTTTGTTGTCAATTTTGCCGATTTTTCGATGATCTTTCTCCACAATTTTCGGTGCCACGTAGAATTTTCTGAGTTTGGCGTTCTTTTCTCCGAGAATGGGAGATATCGGCATGCCGGCCAAAGTGGTTCGGTAATGGTTTGCCAAACGTAGTCGTAATCCTGAAGTAAATGTAAAGATATATCATTAAAAACATAGAAATAAGAACATATACGTTTGCATTATCACAAAACACTTGGTGAGAAAACAGGAATCAGTTTTGTGACAAGACGCTCGGTACAAAGATAAGCAATATCACAAGACCCTTGATGCAGACGATTAGTAATATCAACAGACGCTTGTAAAGAAGATTAGAAGCAGAATTATCAAAAGATGTCTTTTGCAAAAAATAAGTAGCAGCCTTTAACAAGAGGTCCGGGACCAAAGATAAGAAGCAGCATTATCACAAGATGCTTGTTACAGAAGATAAGTAGCAGCCTTTACCAAGACATTTGGTCCAGAAGATAAGTAACAGCATTATTACAAGACGCTTGGTACATAAAGATAAGAGGCAGAATTATTACAAGACGCTTGTTACAGAAGATAAGAAGCAGCATTATCACAAGACGCTTGGTACAGACAATAAAAAGCAGCATTGTCACAAGACGCTCAGTTCAGCAGATAAGTAGCATTATCACAAGACGCTTAGTACAGAATATAAGTAGCAGCAATATCACAAGACGCTTGTTGCAGAATATACGTAGCAGCATTATCATAAGACGATTAGAAGCAACATTATAAGTATATCACAAGTTTCCGGTACGGATAAAAGTCCGACCCGGGGGCACGCGCGTAAACTGGTAACGAGGCTTGCCGAGTCACCGGCCACGCAACGTGCCCGAGGGTCGGATTTTCCTATTCGGACCGGAAAACATGATTGATATTTTTTCTTGCACATCTAAAATTATCAAATTGTGGTAAAATTGATATAGAAAACGCACTTATGTACATTTTACGAACCAGCGCGTGCGACATCGTTTACTGACGTCATAAACCGCAATTATTTTAGTTTAGTTTAAACATATTTATTTTACAACGATTGTGAAACAAATTATTACAACATTATATTAATCACTCTCGTTGGCACGATATTACGCGAGCGTGTGGTCTTGTGTTGGGGTGGAAACCGGAGAACCCGTAGGAAACCCACTTGTCCGGCTTGGTGACCACAAACCAAACTCACATGCGCCCAAGCCGGGAATCGAACCCGGGTCGATTAGGTGAGAAGCGAGCTCCCTAACCACTGCGCTAACCGGACAACCAATTATTTTCAATAACTATTGATGTCAAATAGTTACTCTGAAAATCGCGTTTTTTTATGATTATTTATTTCCAATTTTAATCAAAAGTCTTGCATACTTATATATTTGATTGCGCTTTACTGAAATGGTTAAATATACTTTTCATAAACCAAACAATAAAAGAAATAAAAAGTGATACGTGGATGCGCGTGACTCATCTAGCATACACCATAGGAGGTGTAAGACGGGGTTTTCCAGCACTGGTGACATAACCGGAAACACACGTCCGGTACGCAAAAATATCACAAGAAGCTTGGTACAGGTGATAAGCAACAGAAATATCACAAGACGCTTGGTAAGAAGAAAGGCAGCAATAGTGTAATGGTTGTATAAGTTAAAAGTTGTATGAGTTCTATAAGTATTTATCATGTATTTCCGGTACGGATAGAAAAATCCGACCCTAGGGCACGCGCGTAAGCCGGTAACGAGGCTTTCCGAGTTACCGGTCACGCAGCGTGCACGAGGGTCGGATTTTTCGATCCTGACCGGAAAAACATGATTGATGTTTTTTTCTTGCATACCTAAAATTATGAATTAGTGGGAAAATTGACGTAGAAAAAAAATACATGGAAAAGCGCATGTTTGTACATTTTACCAAAAAGGGCGTGCGATGATGTTTACTCACGGCATGACGCGCAGTAAGTTTTATTCACGGCATACGTCAAGAAGTTTCTGAGTATCACGTCTTTAAAGGGTTACTTTTTGTTTTGAAGGTATATTTTAGTAGAGTTAATATTTATCGCACTCATCTGTTGAAATCTAGTTACATAAAGTGTGTAATAAAAGTAATAGAAAGTATAACGTCACAGCGCGTGACTCATCTGGCATCACGGTAGGGGTGCCAGATGGAATTTTCTTGCATACCGGACGTGTGTTTCCGCTCATGTGACCAGTGGTGGAAAAAACCCGTCTTACACACCCCAGTGACCTACACCCTACTTCTCATAAGCAACCCCAAGCTAGCTCTTTACGTAAGTCACCATACACATAGATTCATCCATATCCATATACGTCAATTTGATCAAAAGCATCTCTTACCTTCCTTCAATATATCCCCTTCGTTCTCAGCACTGATCTTGAAATCGTCTGTTTCCAGCTGTCAACAAAAAAGATCAAGACATTAAGCATCCCATAATTCAAAGGCTCTTTTACAAAAAATATAAATAATAAACTTATATTATAAAGACAATTTGAACGGAAAACAGTTTTACTACATTAGAAAGTGTATGTACGTTGTCATAGAGGTGACATGTGTTAATAAAACTATTTTTTATCTCGTGATCACGACTAAATTACTCGTTCCCACGACTTGCATGTTTTTGCCACGACTTAATAATTTCGAAGCCACCACTTCGTACGTTTAAGACGTGGGAGGGTTCAGACCAGTTGACGATTTGAGTCGTGGGTCTGTCATGGGTCGTGACCAATCGGTACGCAACCTTGGTTTGGCCTCGCTTCTAATAAGGTCAAATAGGGACTCCCACCTCCATTTAAGTCCGGTGATCTAATTAGGTACATGGTCAAATAAATATGGATCCCCACTTACACTAAAGTCCGTTGATCTTATTAAATGCAAGGTCAAACAGGGGCCCCGACCATCACAAAAGTCCAGTGAACTAATCAGGTACATGGTCAAATAGGCACCCTACCTACACTAAAGTCCGTTGATCTAATTAGGTGCAAGTTCAAATAGGGGCCCCACCTACACTAAAGTACGTTGATCTAATTAGGTGCAAGTTCAAATAGGGACCCCACCTACACTAAAGTCCGTTGATCTAATAAGGTGCAAGTTCAAATAGGGGCCCCACCTACACTAAAGTCCGTTGATCTAATTAGGTGCAAGTACAAATAGAGACACCACCTAAACTAAAGTCCGTTGATCTAATTAGGTGCAAGTACAAATAGGGACACCACCTACACTAAAGTCAGGTGATCTAATTAGGTGCAAGTTCAAATAGGGACACCACCTACACTAAAGTCAGGTGATCTAATTAGGTGCAAGTCCAATAGGGACACCACCTACACTAAAGTTCGTTGATCTAATTAGGTGCAAGTATAAATAGGGACCCCACCTACACTAAAGTCCGTTGATGTAATTAGGTGCAAGTTCAAATAGGGACCCCACCTACACTAAAGTCCGTTGTTCTAATTAGGTGCAAGTACAAATAGGGCCCCTCCTACACTAAAGTCCGTTGATCTAATTAGGTGCAAGTTCAAATAAGGACCCTACCTACACTAAAGTCCGGTAATCTAATTAGGTGCAAGTTCAAATAGGGACCCCACCTACACTAAAGTCAGGTAATCTAATTAGGTGCAAGTTCAAATAGGGACCCCACCTACACTAAAGTCCGGTGATCTAATTAGGTGCAAGTACAAATAGGGGCCCAACTTACACTAAAGTCCGTTGATCTAATTAGGTGCAACTACAAATAGGGGCCCCACCTACATTAAAGTCCGGTAATCTAATTAGGTGCAAGTACAAATAGGGGTCCCACCTACACTAAAGTCCGTTGATCTAATAAGGTGCAAGTTCAAATAGGGGTCCCACCTACACTAAAGTCCGGTGATCTAATTAGGTGCACGGTCAAATAGGTACCCCCACCTACACTAAAGTCAGGTGATCTAATTAGGTACAAGGTCAAATAGGTACCCCCACCTACACTTAAGTCAGGTAATCTAATTAGGTGCACGGTCAAATAGGTACCCCCACCTACACTAAAGTCAGGTGATCTAATTAGGTACAAGGTCAAGTAGGTACCCCCACCTACACTAAAGTCAGGTGATCTAATTAGGTACAAGGTCAAGTAGGTAACCCCACCTACACTTAAGTCAGGTGATCTAATTAGGAACAGGTCAAATAGGTACCTCCACCTACACTAAAGTCAGGTGATCTTATCAGATATATGGTCATATAGGTACCTCCACCTACACTAAAGTTAGGTGATCAATTAGGTACATGGTCAAATAGGTACCTCCACCTACACTAAAGTCAGGTGATCTTATTAGGTACATGGTCAAATAGGTACCTCCACCAACACTAAAGTTAGGTGATCAATTAGATACATGGTCAAATATTTACCTCCACCTACACTAAAGTCAGGTGATCTTATTAGGTACATGGTCAAATAGGTACCTCCACCTACACTAAAGTCAGGTGATCTAATTAGGTACAAGGTCAAGTAGGTACCCCCACCTACACTAAAGTCAGGTGATCAAATAAGGTACATGGTCAAATAGGTACCTCCACCTACACTAATGTCCGGTGATCTAATTAGGTACAATGTCAAATAGGGACCCCACCTACACTCAAGTCCGTTGATCTAATTTGGTGCAACTGCAAGTAAAAATAGGGACACCCACCTACACTAAAGTCCGTTGATCTAATTAGGTGCAAGGTCAAATAGGGACCCCACCTACACTAAAGTCCGTTGATCTAATTAGGTGCAAGTACAAATAGGGACTCCACCTACACTTAAGTCCGTTGATCTAATTAGGTGCAAGTACAATTAGAACTGTAAGCCATAGGCTAACGAATACCCCCCACCCCTCCATGTCTAGGTTGTTTGCCCTGGAGTTAGGCCGGACAAAGCTAATTTTGCCTACAAGGGTAGATAACTCCAGTCAGGGTCATGTGAACTGTACCAAATTCACAGAGGCGAAAGTTTACAACATGGCCATTAATTTCTGAAAGTTTGATAAAGATTTGTTGAATAATAACAAAGATGAATCCCGGACAGGGCTTATTTTGCCTACTTTAACACATCAAGGGGAGATAACTCCAGTCAGGGTCATGTGACCTGTACCAAATTCACAGAGGCGAAAGTTTACAACATGGCCATTAATTTCTGAAAGTTTGATAAAGATTTGTTGAATAATAACAAAGATGAATCCCGGAGAGGGCTTATTTTGCCTACTTTAACACATCAAGGGGAGATAACTCCAGTCAGGGTCATGTGACCTGTACCAAATTCACAGAGGCGAAAGTTTACAACATGGCCATTAATTTCTGAAAGTTTGATAAAGATTTGTTGAATAATAACAAAGATGAATCCCGGAGAGGGCTTATTTTGCCTACTTTAACACATCAAGGGGAGATAACTCTTGTCAGGGTCATGTGACCCGTACCAATTTCACAGAGGCGCAAGTTTACATCATGGCCATTAATTTCTGAAAGTTTGATAAAGATTTGTTGAATAATAACAAAGATGAATCCCGGACAGGGCTTATTTTGCCTACTTTAACACATCAAGGGGAGATAACTCTGGTCAGGGTCATGTGACCCGTACCAATTTCACAGAGGCGCAAGTTTACATCATGGCCATTAATATCTGAAAGTTTGAAAAAGATTTGTTCAATAACGACAAAGATGAATCTCGGACAAAAAAAAACGGACGGACAGACAGACGGACAACCCGATTCCAGTATACCCCCCAAACTTTGTTTTGGGGGGTATAAATAGGGACACCAACTACACTAATGTTCGTTGATCTTATTATGTGCAAGTTCAAATAGGGACACCACCTACACTAAAGTCCGTTTATCTAATTAGGTGCAAGTTCAAATAGGGGCCCCACCTACACTAAAGTCCGTTGATCTAATAAGGTGCAAGTTCAAATAGGGACACCACCTACACTTAAGTCCGTTGATCTAATTAGGTGCAAGTACAAATAGGGACCCACCACCTACACTAAAGTCCGTTGATCTAATTAGGTGCAAGTACAAATAGGGACCCCACCTACACTGAAGTCCGTTGATCTAATTAGGTGCAAGTTCAAATAGGGACCCACCACCTACACTAAAGTCCGTTGATCTAATTAGGTGCAAGTACAAATAGGGACACCACCTACACTAAAGTCAGTTGATCTAATTAGGTGCAAGTACAAATAGGGACACCACCTACACTAAAGTCCGTTGATCTAATTAGGTGCAAGTACAAATGGGACCCCACCTACACTAAAGTCAGGTGATCTATTTAGGTACAAGGTCAAATAGGTACCTCCACCTACACTAAAGTCAGGTGATTAATTAGGTACAAGGTCAAATAAGTACCTCCACCTACACTCAAGTCAGGTGATCTAATGAGGTTCATGGTCAAATATGTACCTCCACCTACACTAAAGTCAGGTGATCTAATTAGGTACATGGTCAAATAGGCACCCCCACCTACACTAAATTCAGCTGATCTAACTAGGTACAAGGTCAAGTAGGTACCCCCACCTACACTAAAGTCAGGTTATCAAATTAGGTACAAGGTCAAATAGGTACCCCCACCTACACTAAAGTCAGGTGATCTAATTAGGTGCATGGTCAAAAAGGGCCCCACCAGCACTAAAATCTGGTGATCTAATTAGGTACAAGGTCAAATAGGTACCCCCACCTACACTAAAGTCAGGTGATCTAATTAGGTACAAGGTCAAATAGGTACCTCCACCTACACTAAAGTCAGGTGATCTAATTAGGTACATGGTCAAATAGGTACCCCCACCTACACTAAAGTCAGGTGATCAATTAGGTACAAGGTCAAATAGGTACCCCCACCTACACTAAAGTCAGGTGATCTAATTAGGTACAAGGTCAAGTAGGTACCCCCACCTACACTAAAGTCAGGTGATCAAATTAGGTACATGGTCAAATAGGTACCCCCACCTACACTAAAGTCAGGTGATCAATTAGGTACAAGGTCAAATAGGTACCCCCACCTACACTAAAGTCAGGTGATCTAATTAGGTACAAGGTCAAATAGGTACCCCCACCTACACTAAAGTCAGGTGATCTAATTAGGTACAAGGTCAAATAGGTACCCCCACCTACACTAAAGTCAGGTGATCTAATTAGGTACAAGGTCAAGTAGGTACCCCCACCTACACTAAAGTCAGGTGATCAAATTAGGTACATGGTCAAATAGGTACCTCCACCTACACTAAAGTCAGGTGATCTAATTAGGTGCACGGTCAAAAAAGGGCCCCACCAGCACTAAAATCTGGTGATCTAATTAGGTACAAGGTCAAATAGGAACCCACACCTACACTAAAGTCGGGTGATCTAATTAGGTACATGGTCAAATAGGTACCCCCACCTACACTAAAGTCAGGTGATTTAATTAGGTACATGGTCAAATAGGGACCCCACAACACTAAAGTCCGGTGATCTAATTAAGTGCAAGATCAAATAGGTACACCCGATTACACTAAAGTCCGTTGATCTAATTTGGTGCACGGTCAAAAAGGAGCCCACCTACACTAGAGTCCGGTAATCTAATTAGGTGCAGTTGTCAAATAGGGACCACCACAGACACTAAAGTTCATTGATCTAATTAGGTGCATGGTCAAATAGGGACCCTACAAATACTAAGTCCAGGAATCAATTAGATGCAATGTTAAATAGGGACCCCACCTACACTAAAGTCCGGTGATCTAATTAGATGCAAGGTCAAATAGGGGCCCCCACCTACACTAAAGTCCGTTGATCTAATTAGGTGCAAGTACAAATAGGGGCCCCACTTACACTAAGTCCGTTGATCTAATTAGGTGCAAGGTCAAATAGGGACTTCACCTACACTAAAGTCTGGTGATCTTATTAGGTGCAAGGTCAAATAGGGACCCCACCAATACTAAAGTCCAGTAATCAATTTAGATGCAATGTCAAATACGGACCCCACCTACACTAAAGTCCGGTGATCTAATTAGATGCAAGGTCAAATAGGGGCCCCTCCTACACTTAAGTCTGGTGATCTAATCAGGTACAGGTCAAATAGGGACCCCACCTACACTAAAGTCCGGTGATCTAATTAAGTGCAAGGTCAAATAGGGACCTCACCTACACTAAAGTCCGGTGATCTTATTAAGAGCAGGGTCAAATAGGGACCCCACCAACACCAAAGTCTGGTGATCTAATTAAGTGCAAGGTCAAATAGGGACGCCCACTTACATTAAAGTCTGTTGATCTAATTAAGTGCAAGGTCAAATAGGGACACCCACTTACATTAAAGTCTGTTGATCTAATTGCAAGGTCAAATAAGGACCCTCATCTGCACAAAAGTCCTTTAATCTTATTAGGTGCAAGGTCAAATAGGGACCCCTACCTACACTAAAGTCTGGTGATCCAATTAGGTGGATCAAATAGGGACCCCACCTACACTAAAGTTTGTTGATCTAATTAAGTGGAAGGTCAAATAGGGCCCCGACCTACACTAAAGTCTGTTGAACTAATTAAGTAGAAGGTCAAATAGGGCCCCGACCTACACTAAAGTCTGTTGAACTAATTAAGTGGAAGGTCAAATAGGGACCCCACCTTCACTTAAGTATATTGATCTAATTAAGTGGAAGGTCAAATAGGGCCCCGACCTACACTAAAGTCTGTTGAACTTATTAAGTGGAAGGTCAAATAGGGACCCCACCTTCACTTAAGTATATTGATCTAATTAAGTGGAAGGTCAAATAGGGCCTCGACCTACACTAAAGTCTGTTGAACTTATTAAGTGGAAGGTCAAATAGGGACCCCACCTTCACTTAAGTATATTGATCTAATTAAGTGGAAGGTCAAATAGGGCCCCGACCTACACTACAGTCTGTTGAACTTATTAAGTGGAAGGTCAAATAGGGACCCCACCTTCACATAAGTATATTGATCTAATTAAGTGGAAGGTCAAACAGGGCCCCAACCTACACTTAAGTCTGTTGAACTTATTAAGTGGAAGGTCAAATAGGGACCCCCCCTCACGAAAGTCCGGTGGTTTAATTAAGTACACGGTAAAATAAAGACCCAACCTACACTAAAGTCCGGTGATCTGATAAAGTGGAAGGTCAAGAAGGGACCCCCCTCGCCTACAGTAAAGTCCGTTGATATAATTAATTGCAAGGTTGAATAGGGGCCCCCACCTACACTTAAGTCTGGTGATCTGATTAGGTGCAAGGTCAAACCATACTATGCTAAATTGTGTTCAATAAACTCATACCTGAACCGCATAAAAGGTATTCCACACGATATAATTCGCAGACAAATATCTTTGCACGAGTTTATCGAATCTGATACAAAAAAGTACACGTGCAATCATACCTTCAATCAGTGATTCTCAGGTCGGTATACTAGTTTCCTTATGTCCTCTAACATGATAAGTCATACTCGGGTGCGCACATGCGCAGAAGTTGGCAGTCAAGTTCAAAAGTCGTCTGCGAGGTTTCACCGTACATAATATTTTTTTTATTTTTCTTCTCAATATATTCATACCTGAACTACACAAAAAATAGTGCACACGTTATAATTCAAAAGTGCCCTTCCAACAAGTTAATATGTATTTCTACGCGCGTCGAACGAATTTGATACAAAAAGTAATCTTTTACTCATACCATTTCTCGTTCCTGTTCTGTGGCGTGTTGTGCCTTACATTGGTATGCTAGTTCAGCTGTGTTCTCTATCATGTAAAGTCATACCTCTTTAATCTGTTCCACAGAATGTGGTGCCCTAATTCGGTATGCTAGTTCAGTTGTGTTCTCTATCATGTAAAGTCATACCTGTTTAATCTGTTCCACGGAATGTGGTACTATGTGCCGGTATTCTAGTTCAGTTGTGTCATCTATCATGTAAAGTCATACCTGTTTAATCTGTTCCACGACATGTCATACCTAGGGTTGGTATGCTAGTTCAATTGTGGCCTCTATCATGGAAAGCCATACCTGTTTAATCTGTTTCGCGGCTTGTTGTGCCTTTGGCCAGTATGCTAGTTCAATTTTGCCATCTAAAGTCATACCTGTATAATCTGTTTAGTCCGCTAAAATGTAAATGTGTACCTTCTTAAGCTGTTCCACAGAGTGTTGTGCCTCAGGTCGGTTTGCTAGTTCAGTCTTATCCTCCAGCAGGGTGCGTAGCTTGAACAGGAAGTCCACTAGTTCTGTGTCCTTGACCCTCTGGTCATGGGAATGGCGTATGCGTCGACCAATGTCCCGAACCTTAAATGTAATGTTTGAAATAAGTATTGTCTAAAATAGCTTGTAGTTGTGGTGAAGATGGCACAAATTGAAATGCATATTATCATGCAATATGTAGTAACTATATATTCACTTTAAGACTTCTTGGTTGTTTGGATTAGAGTAACTAATCATTAATGTACAAAATAATCAAAGCAACTTCAAGTGAATACTGAAACATTCTACACTTATTATGAACATTCTTAAAAGCTGAACTCTCACAGATTGACCGTTTAGGCCACGTTTTTATGTTTTGTCTGGGAATAAGCCAATGTTTGCGTTAATGTCTGGAAACCAGTGATATAAGACTGCTGACAAATAATCTGATCTGGGTTTTTTTTCCATATTTTTTTGTTCGAAAATTAATGTTTAATGGCTTAAAATGTTAGTTAACGCTTTTAGAAAAAACGAGGTTTTTTGCTGTTTTTTAGTGAGTTATCTTATATGACCGAACTAAATGTATTGATGCCCAAATAAGCTGATTCTGGGACAAAAAATAAATAAAAGTCAAAACTGTCAATCTGTGAGAGCGCAGCTTTAAAAAGTCATCGAAATCGCATAATATGATTATAGTATGATTCATATGTATACCTCTGTTAACAAATTTGACTGTGTTGCAACGATAAACGACAGCTTGTTCTGGAAATCCTCGCAATTCATCATGACGCTGATCACGCCGTTGAAGTCACTGTCTTTGATGGAGGACACGGTTTTGTAGCCATCAGGAGGAAGGAAACACTTGGCTATCTCCCAGGGAATGGTGCTCCATTTGTCTGCATTCGTGTTCTTCCATGATGGTCCCGAAAACCTGTGATGTTGAACTATTTCATCACGGACGCCTTCACAAATCCTATTTGGACAAGGAACATACTGTTTTGAAGGGCCGTTATGAAATTTGCAGTTTTTTTTACTTGTGCATATCTTAGGAGTGGAGCACTTCAACACGTTCTCGGTGAAACATTGTACACATGTTGCCCCGCCTGGAAGACCCTTGGATGTTCTAACGTTGTTATAGATGTCCTGGTGAACGCATGTCAGCACCTCCTCCACAAAAATTTGTAAACCCTCCTTGGTGATGTTGAGGGCGAGGGCGGCCTTGATCCAGTTCTGGACCTCCTCTTCCCTCAACGAATCCCGATAAGAGGCCATTGTTTTGCCATTAGACTGTATTCAATAACTGGTAAAAGAAAAAAGTCACTGAGTATAACTTACATTATAAAAGTCCCCTTCAGATTCTTATACAATTTAAAATTACTAGCATAAATTAGAGCTGCACTCTCACAAATTTACTGTTTTGGCAACTTATTTATTTCCTTGGAATGAGCAAATTTTTGCGTAAATATCTACAAACTAGTGATATAAGACTGCTGACAAAAGATCAGATCGCAGATGTTCATATTTCCGACAAAAATTGATGTTTTATGGCTAAAGAGTTACTAACGGTTTAAGAAAAACACATTTTTTTAAACTAAACTATGAAAATCTGCGATCTGATTTTTGTAAGCAGTCGTATATCACTAGTTTCCATTCACTTTGATATAAATTGGGTCGTTCCAAGACAATTTTATTTTTTTTAAAGTTGTCAAAACGTTCAATCTGTGAGAGTGCATCTTTAAGAAAATGTTGAAATAGCCACCACATTTTTCACGACGTATTTTTTTTATTGGCCTGCTTAATATCCCTATTGCCCTCTATCTACATATTACATTACATGAACCAAGTTTTAATACTTCATTATACAGGGCAAAGATCCAGTTAAGAGATTGGTGTATTCACTGCTATAGCAGCAAAATGTATCATAGGTGCTATACATAGCAGCTTTTATAATTTTTGGATAACATTTTTGCTGTTATTATAGGACCCTTTTAAAGTGTAGTAAATTGATTCTTTATGTTGGCATGGCAACCAATAAAATAAAATGATGTGCATGATATTCGGACAGACATCCCCTACGGTGGAATCCGTAGGGGGTTAAAATTATTACATATTATACAGCATAAAATTATTTAAGTAATAACCATTGTAATGGTTCACGGTTATTATTTTTTTTACCAAAATAATCAATTTAATGCGATGCAGTTGCATAACTCTTTGTTTTGGTAAATACATACTGACATAACCCTTAAAGCTGCACTCTCACAGATTTACCAATTTTACAACATTTTCTTTTGTCTGGAAACAGCATTTTTTTGCAAACCAATGATATAAGATTGCTGACAAAAAATCGGATCGTAGATTTTTATATTTCCACTCGAAAACCAATGTTTTATGGTTAAAACCATTACTTATGGTTTAAGAAAAATGCATAAAAAATCATTTTTTGAACTTAAATATAAAAATCTATGATCCAATTTTTGTCAGCAGTCTTATATAACTGTTTTTTATGCATTTTCGCAAATATTGGCTCATTCCAAGACAACGAATAAAAAAGTTGACAAAACGTTCAATCTGTGAGAGTGCAGCTTTAAATCAGCTGAGTATTTGACATAATATTTTGTCTACTGGTTCAGCCCCTATAACAGCTGACTGCTAATTTACTTAAGTGGATGTACTGCAGATTTTAAAAATACTGTCATCCCATTGGGCAAAAATATAATTTTGACCTCTAATCGCAGGTTCGATTAGTATATACAAATTTATTTTAGCTCAATTGTGATGAAAGTTAAGCTTATAGAATCACTGCCGGGTCCGTTTCCTTGGCAGAAACCAGTACTGTGTCCATTTTGAGAGGCCATGAGAAAGTACCCCTGGTGGGGATTGAACCCCTTGGGTGAGAGGCAGGCACCTAAACCATTAGACCACTCTCACCCTGATGGGGATCAAACCCAAAACCTCTTGGATGAGAGGCAGACACCTATACCACTAGACAACTCTTACAACTATCGTGATAAATCCAATCTATGGAACCCATAGCATCATCACTCAGGTGAACGAGAATGATTAAATTGATGCTGATCCGTGGTCTAGTGGTACCGCACTTGACTATCAATCTATGGGTAGGAGGTTCGACTCCCATGCAGGCCTACAGCCTATAATATATACATGTAGTAGTATCAGCAGATAAGGTAAATGAAATTATAAAACTATGCTTCATTCACTTTTTTTCAGTACATGTGTAGATGCATTGTTATAATACAGTATTATTCATTGTATTTATAGTTATCCTTCTTACCTGATTTATATGTTTGTTGTATAACATTTACGTAAAGTTTTATTCTATAAGACTGTATGTTTCTTTGTATATGTTCTGATTATCATGTGTCTTCATATCAGAGGAAAAAGAATCTCTCCTTACTTTTCTACATGATATGTTAGAATAATTAATGCGATTGTGTTAAAAATAAGGTACAGTACAGCCTTTTAGCTCACTGTTAATATCTAAATAATCCAGGGCTTTCTCTGGCCATTTTGGGAAAAAGACCCTGGACATTTTGGGAAATTTTGCGTCATGAAAATGCCGAAATTGGGAAATTTTACAGTTAAAAGAAAAAGCTGTGTAGTCTCCTGAGAATTAGGAAATGATTTAATATTAGTTTATTTTCCCTTTAAAGGACCCAAAATGGCTGAAATATCAATCCTTTGGTTGTAAATATCTATTGCAATAAATCATGACAGATAATATTGCATACTGATCTCTGAATGTGATGAAAATCAATGATTTCCGAGATCTATATCAAAAAAACTTTACATGACATGACTTATTAGGAAGTTGCAAATGAACCAATACAGATAAAAAAGACTTTCTAAAAAAAAAAATCTTTTATTGGTATTTTTTTCTGAAGATTGGAAAAAATACCTTACATTTTGCTTTGGGAATGGGTCTGATAGTCGGATCCTTGGGTACTATAGAAAAAGCCATGTAATCATACACCAAATTGATGATTATGTGTTACTATGATTCACAGCCTATAAATAAGTATGCGCTTGGATACCAGGATGATTTTTCACAAAGCTTATGCACCAGTCAATTGTAACCACGCCCCCCCAGGTCCGGGGAATAGCGAGGACTTTGACTTTCGGTCCAGCCACCCCCGGTTAAATCCCCGCTCTGCGAGGACGAACAGATGGTAAATTCTCTGCCAAATGCCCCCGCACCTCAGGGACCCTAGTTAAGGCCCATTCCCCGCTATATTTAAAGCGAAGACAAAACCACCGCATTCACCCGGCACTGCAGGGCCACCTGAAAGGTAAAAACATGGCCCATTTCCCCGGTATACCCCCGGACCTGGGGGGCCGTGGTTACAATTGACTGTAGTCATTCTAAAATGCCGTCCAGGCTTTTTTTTAATGATGGTTAGCCTGGACGACGTTCCAGGCTAACCATCATTAAAAAAAAAAGCCTTGAGGGCATTTTAGAATGACTACAATTGACTGGTGCATTAATAATTGAAAGGCTGGTTTCTTACTATAAAACATAAATTGAACCAAAATGCAATACTTTTGTCATAGAGAATGACAATTCATATATGTATAACTACATGTATGATAAACAAGTCTAATTTCATCTATTCATCATATTTGTGCAACCGTTATGGTAGTTCTGGCTTTCATAACTTTAATGTTGATATTTATTTTTTTGATGTTTACAACACATTAAAGTTATTACGGAACCCCCATATAAAAGTCAACCAGAATCAACTAAGTAAGATGATGACTCTGCAATCACATGACCATGATGACGTCGCTGGATTCTATTTATAGCATCGGATTCACATTGTTCATTTAGTTAAAACCAATTGCAGTAAGGTTGAAAATACCTTTTGATAAGTAAAAACAATTAATTTATTCCAATTTTGTTATAAGTTATTTACTTATTATTCGAAATAGAAAAAATAACAGCAAAATAAACACTACATGTGTGAGGTCAAATGTAAGTCACATTGGTATTTTCTGAAAATCTTGTTATCACGTGATTAAATTTGAACACAACTATGACCTAGTTAAGGAATGCTTATAATCGGATTTATATATATTAAAATGATAAATTAACTATCTATAAAGCGTTTTTTGGTTTTTAAAATGTGTTTGTGAACTACATTTTACTTCATTTACCTGAGGATATAGTTATTTTGTCTGTACAATGCATACAAGTGAAATAACAGCGTGACATAAAAATGTCACGAATTCTGGTAGGGTTTGGATACGGCGTTCTCTTCAGCTAACACGTCCAAAAAGGTAATATATAACGTGTTCGCTGAAGTTCTTTAGCTACCGTTATGGATGAATGAGTACAGTAGAATCTATGCGATATAATCAGAACGTATTTTGTTAATTCTAAGCCTTTTCCTCTTTAATAACTTATCTATTATTTTCACCTCTCTAACCAGTATGTATATACATATGTAATTGTTTATTTGGAGGTCTTAATGGGATAATGACTTTCAAAGTTTGAGCAGTATACATACACGTAAAACGAAAGCAGTAAGAACATGAAAATATACGTGAAATGAAACATGATTTTCAAATATTAAACTCAATTAATATGGTTTTGCATTTCCTCAATGTCTCTGATTACACACATAATGTGATGCTGATCTGAAAAGTTGTTGAATGGTGTTAAAAAAAATCAAAACTCACATTTACGGCCGCCATTAAAGCAAATACGTGACGAACATTTAACATAGCGCATGCGCGAAAACATTTTGGGCGTCAACCGTAACAACTCTAAGTAGGCACATCAGCCGATCAAACTACAAGCCAAAGCACGCCAATGCGCTCAGTAAATAGTTCGCATCATTGTTTTGAATACACAGCTGATTTAAAGTGGCTGTTACATAGTTTTTTTTCTAAAATATCTGGGCGAATAGTGATAGAAGTGGGTCATGTATAATTTATTGACAATTTGTACTCAAATCATTTCGCCTGGAAATAGTTCCACTACATTACTACAAAACTGTTTTACTGTATCGATAAAAATAAATCCGTAAATGTTTCGAACTGAATACTGAAGTACATTGTTGCTATACATAATTAATTCAATACTTTGAACTATCGAAATATTTTAAAATATATATCATACTGTAGACTCTTTAAGTAGAATCATCAAAATATGATGTGTAAACATTCGGAACTCCTCGGCCATTTTATCGAAAACAAAGGTTGTTTTCGATAAAATGGCCGAGGAGTTCCGAATGGATGTGTAAATTGACCCAAAATGACCCGGTTTATCCAAGATGGCGGACGAATCAACACATGTCCATGGAATTTCCGATGTCAAATGGGATTTAAGGCATCACACTAGAGTTTTACAATGGATTGTTAGTGCTAAAAAGGAGAATTAAAAATAATTAATTGAATAACATCATCACCTTGTGGTCATATTGGCTGAATTTAACGCAATACAATTAATGACTGAAATACATCTGGTGAAAGGTCACCCACTACTAAAAGTAAGTTGCATTAAAACACGGAAATACAAACTTAGTGAAAATCCAAATAAAACAATGACGTCGTTTTGCTTCGTGCCATTAGTAGATGTTAATAATTGTTGCAAATATTGATGTGAAAAATAATGATAATATTAAACTCGAAACAACTTGCATCTGCGTCACAGTTGTCATCTTTCTGCATAAAACATATATTACAGTACAGTAGGGTATTTCAGATTTTCTTTAAAATTGTGATCTTAATGCACCAGTCAATTGTAACCACGGCCACCCCAGGTCCGGGGATATACGGGGAATAGCCGGTGAAATGGGTCGTGTTTATGCTTTTCAGGTGGCCCCGCATGAATGTAGGACGAAGTGAACCACTTCCTAAGTGAACCAGGACTAAGTGAACCACTTGGTGAGACAAAGTGAACCATCTATATGTTATATAGGGAATATTCTCTTAATGAAATATTATGTTTTAGAGTTTATTTTCCTGAGTATAAATGATTTAATAGATGATATGGATAAATTGTTAATCATATCAAAGTGTTTATTTATTAGAATTATGTATTTTGATATAACAATGTTTTGAAAAAAGGAAAAGAAAAATGAAAAACAAAATACCTTTTTATTTAATCCTTATAATGAATATATTATCAATACATCCTACTTTGTTGAATTTTATTCCATATATGTTCAAAAATTCTCTATGTTTGTTATTTACACCTCAGTCATGTAACAAAAACAAATAAGTATGGGTGTTTCATGACATTTCGGCTGGATCCATCTGCATTTTGCTAGCATTTTAAAGATAATCTGAGCCTATGATATAATAATAACAACAAAATACTGAATTTTTAAACACCTTAGTAATAGCCAATAATGTTGAATGCATCAAGTAATAAATATCATAATGTTTATGCATCTCTTGTATTTATGTTACTATCATAAAATAGCTACTATACTAATTGTCATGAAGCTTAAAAGTCAATTTCTAACAGCTAAATAAACATCTTTAACAGTGTAGCAAATGTGTGAAGTCTTGTATTCAAATGGCGATAATTACTAGTTATTATCACCTTTCAGGCAGTGTGCCATCACAAAATAGCCACTATATAATACATATGTGGTTCACTTGGTCCTGAAATGGTACACTAAGGAACTGGTTCACTTGTGAAATGGTTCACTTCGTCCTGCACCCGCCCCGCATTGCCGGGTGAATGCGGTGGTTTTGTCTTGTTTTAAATATAGCGGGTAATTGGCCTTACCTAGAGTCCCCGGGGTGCAGGGACTTCGGTGGGGATTTTACCAACGGTTTGTCTCCGCATGTCATGGAATTTAGCCGGTGTTGGCTGTACTGAAAGTCCAAGTCCCCGCTATTCCCAAGATCTTGGGGGGTGGGCATGGTTACAATTGACTGACCAGTGCATAGTTTGGTTCCCTTTATGCCATGTTGATCTGATTCATACCATAGTAAAATATTTTCTTCAACTGTAACAACACTTCAATATTAAACACTGCATTGCAAAATAGAAACACCAACGTTTCACATAATTTATCTTGAGCCAATATCATTGTTTAATCACACAAGTGTGTATAATTACACAAGTGTTTCATTAAACACTTAAATTCCGATCAGCTTCTGTCAACATAGCATTGCCATTTTGGACCTATCTAGCTGATGCGTGTCATCTTGAAGCTCAATATACATCAAGTCGAAAATTATAGATGTGTTCACTACGTGACGTGCCATATCAAAAATGGTAAAAAATCATTCAATGTACAATTATTTGAACTAAATAAACTTAGTGCTTGAAATGTCATTCTTGGCTAGGAGAAAAAGTTGGATGTGGACATGAAGACTCGCCAAAACAAAACTTGTCAAAGACTCTGAAGTTGCTGTTTATTTGGACTAGTCAAGTATTAAACTTTTCAACAAGATAAAGTTACTATTATAAATGATCCTGGCATTAGGACACGGAGCTAGCCTGTCTGTATTATCTGGATGGTGCTAAGCCCCTGGTGAGCCTTAAATGCCTTGATTTAAAATCTGCCACTTATTATTCTCTATCATTGACTACACATTTTTCAGGTAAAGTGTAAATTACAGTATTTTTTGTATGTTAAAATTAACAATGGTAAAAGTTAATGCATAACTTAATTGTGCATGCTGGGGATATCAATATTGTATATATGTAAATAGCTTTACGAATATTTACAGTGTTAAAATAGCCCAAAAGGGTCTTACTCAATGAAAAAATAAAAAAATAAAAATACTTGAATGTAGACAGGATTTTGACATTTTTTGGCAATTAATTAAATTCAAGGGCATAGCCAGGCTGTACTAAATGTGAGAGGCTATGGGATGGGGAATCCCTGTAACCGTAGCAGGTTAAGGGGGGGGGGGGCTGCTCCCCACGGAAAAATGGAACTAACATGTTTAGCATTGATTTGTATTTGTCGGGATTTATAGGTTCGAGACCGACGACTGAAGTTACCAAGGCTGTGTTAGCTATCTAGCACAGAGAACCAATGCTTTCTATAGCTGATCTTCCCTTTAAGGTTTTATTCTGATGTCAAAACATAGCGTAACCCTCGACTTTGGTGCCATGTTTGGCCATTTTTTTCATTTTTTTAAATTGATGTTACGCATGTGCATAAGTGTGTAATGCTGGCTACGCCCCTGAAATTGTTCTGTTGCAATTTTGGGCAAATCATTCTCATTGGTATGCCTATCAAGCATCAAACATGTATGTCTAAAAAAGATCAATAAAAACAAGCCATATTACTGAAATGTTCAAGGCCAACAGATCCCTTCAGAGAAAATCATGCATAACCCTTTTATATACATATATTCTCCCTCCAAACAGAGACCTGGTATGTTAATTTGCATATTTAATCCAGGACATCCACATACTATGAATGCACTTCCCCCTTTGGCAGAATGTTACATTAGCCTTATTCGTTATTTCAATTTATTTCTGAAGACAGCATGAACTTTTATAGAAAAGGAGTGTCAGTTATCTAGTCTGACAGCCTGTGATTTTTTTTTTCAATCAGAAGGAAATTTTGCAATTTTAACATGGCCATGTTTTGACATGCTTGCACAGTGTGTGAATTGTGATCAAAATTGTGCTTGGTTAATTTTGTGCCAATGCGTATATCTTGGACTTGACATATTTCTTAGTTACCATATGGCCTGTTCCAAAGGGTAAAGCATTTGGAAATGTCAGTTCAAACCTGACAAATATGAAATTCTTTTCCTTAATTCAATTTTGATAGTTTCAAAACACCCTCTTTTTTAAAAACATGTTTTAATAGATGTTTATGGATAAAAAGACTCTTAATTTGAACATCAACTTGTTAAGACTAAGAAATAATGAGCCCTTAAAGCTGCACTCCCACAGATTGACTATTTTAACATCTTCTTTATTTTTTGTTTTGGAAAGAGCAAATTATTGTGTAAATATGTGCAAAGGCCTAAAAAAAAAATACATTTGGTTCGGGTTACCCGACCCTACCTACGGAATAGGCGCCGACCCTACCGTTTTTATAGTCAGTTTGAAAAAAAAAAATTAAAAAAAAAAAAAAAAAAAAAAAAAAATTAAAAAATATTTCGTTTTTTTTTTAATTGCTTTTTAATATTAAGTTTAAACCTTAAATGCTTGTACAGAAGATAGCATTAACACCATTCTCCAATGATGAAAATTATATTCTTATATAAAACCTAATAAAATAAAAAAAAATAAAAAGCCTACCTACCCTACCTATTTTTTTTAAGGATGTAACCCTAACCAAACAATTATTTTTTTTAGGCCAAACCAATAATAAGATATATATCTGACAAAATATCAGATCTTAGATTTTCATATTTATGTTCAAAAATTGATGCTTAATGGCTTGAACTGATACTACCCGTGCCAAAAATAAGCACAGCTTCCTGAAAAGCGCAGCTTTAGCTAAGCTAAAGCTTTGCTTTTCAAAAAGCTGCGCTTTTTTAGCTACGCTTTTTTTTAAAGCTTAGCAAAAGCTGCGCTTTTTAAGAAAGGTTAGCAAAAGCTGCGCTTTTTTAGAAAAGCTTCACTAAAGCTATGTCTTTTTCTCTAAAAAGCTGCGCTTTCTGTTTATGAAGGTGCCTTTTTTTTAATGAAAGCTTCGCTAAAGCTGCGTTTGTTTTAAAGCTTAGCTAAAGCTGTGTCTTTTGTATATGGTAAAAGATTGCCTCTAAAAAAACCTGCGTCTTTTTCATCAAAGCTGCATCTTTTGCATCAAAGCTTTGTCTTTTTCATCAAATGCTTTGTCTTTTCAAAAATTTCTTCAAAGACAGCTTTTCAAACAAAATATTAAGCTTTTGGAGAAAAGACAAACGTTTTTTTTTGTGAAAAAAAATAATTCACTAATCCAGTTTTTGATTATTAATAACTCACTCAGCTTAATTGAAAATAAACATTAGATATGTATTTTTTTCAGAAAAGCATGTGTCTAAAATATATGCTTGTTCGATTAAATAATTGTTTTCCTTTTAAATTTCTTTAAAAATGTGTTCCATTTCTCATTATTTAAATTTGGTCTTTTTATTCTTATCCAAAGAATGACTTCAGTGAGATCAATCAATCAATCAATCAATCAACCAACCAACCAGCCAGCCAGCCAGCCAGCGAGTCAATCAATCAATCAATTAATAGACAATAATAATATTAAAAATAATAATAATAATTTATGAATCAACCAGTCAATTAAATCATAATTTCATTTTTATAATATTATACAATCCAAATAATACATTTTCCTTAAAATAATAATCAATTGCATGGTAAACTGCTTACTTAACAGAATTGATTTAACTTTGATTCCTTTTAATCAACAGAAAACTGAATTCTTTTTTAATGAGGCAGATTGTTATCAGAGATTAACCAATCAAATTTCAGCACCAAAATTCAAACAACATTAGGTCGGCCATCTTGTTTTTTGATAAAAAGATTAAACAATGTTGATGTATTTTAATGAAGTAATGCCTTTACACAAATAAAAACCATTGATAATTAAAGGGTTTTTATGAAATAAATCCATGATTTTACCATCATTAGAGCAGGTGAACATAAACTATGATGGGCTATTTAAAAAAAATGGTTAGAAAAGTTGAAAAATAGTCTAAATTTAAATCATCATTAAATACAAGGCTGTATGCCTAATTTTGATGAACAATCTTTGTAGTGTACAAAATTGGTTTTGTATAGAGAAAACAACTCATATTTACATTTTTGTCAAACTATTATCTAACTTAACATGGACTAAAAACACACAATACATGAACACTTTCAATGTCAATTTTTCTTGAAATAACCTGAGTTAACATGTTTCCCAATTATTATTTTAGTAGCTATTATGTCAGCATACATTAATTGAATGTTGAATTTACTCTGTCGCTCAAAATTTCTGAAAAATTTGATTTTTTGTACATTTTTTACCGATGAAATGTAATATTCAAAGGTATTTTTTTCATTTTCTATTTAAATTGTGCAATTAAATTTAAAAAAAAAATACATTTTCATAGAATTCAAACAATAACAAGTAACATTAACAAATACATCATAGGAGGCATTATGATTTCACTTCACACAGCAAAATTAAAAACAGTGACAATATTTTAAGAAATTGTTACACTCCTGACATATGTAGATTACAATCGTTAAATAGATTTTACTTAAAAAATTTCAGTATAAATCAAAAGACATGCAATTACAAAGTAATTGATAGCCAGTAGAACATTATAAAACAAATTTAGCATTGACACATTGCGATTTTACATAATTTGAGAAAGGTTTTTCAAAACCATACAAAAAGTCTACTGCTTCTTAATTCTTGCTCAATTTGTAAATAAATGCAAAACTCAATTGAAATAACAGTAAAGCACTACAACAGTAACACTTTTATTTCATTTAACTAATGGTATTCAGTGTAAGTTACTAAATACAACTGTTTCGAATTGTTACACTCCTGACGAAATATTTCGATTTCAAGTTACTATGTATCAAATTTCAATTTTAACCCAAAACTGAGACATAAGTGTTGGCATTGATAGTTTTCTTAGTATATCATGCTTGGAATGGCTATGATATATCATCTGCATTTGATCAGGTGTACATCCCATTGAAGGTAGCTCACTGCATTAATCTAATCGAAATATCTGAGCCATCCACTTTTAAGACATGTTCATTAGAAAGTCATATTTCACAACATGTTCATAAAATATCTGTCCTTCTATCATATATGATGATTAATATACCCGGTAATAATATAAATCTATTGCATATCAGATCTACTGTTGAATATTTATTTTACCTTTGCTACTTAAAGTCAGACTTACACTAATACAGTGGCACCGACATGACATTGGCAACACTTTATATATATTGTGGCCACAACTTAGTCAATTGTGTCACCAACTTTGTAACTTGAGGCCACAACTTAGTAACTTAATTGAGGCTGCAACTTATTAAAATGTGGCAACAATTTAGTTACTTGTGACCACAACCAAGTAACTACTATTAATTACTATGTTGTGGCCACGATTCAATAAGTCATGGCCACACGCTAGTAAACTGTGCGCTCAAGTAACTAAGTTGTGACCACAATATAAATAAAGTGATGTCACCTAGAGCTGTGTCACTGTAGAGACTTCTTCTTTCTGCATACTGTTGAATTATCAGCCACAAAATGATCCGGTACAAAAAGTAATGGCTCATACAGATTATGAATATAGTCCATACCCCAATTCTCACAGTCCCAGGTAAAGTGTCAAAAGGACATTATCATATTGATATGTCAGACAGCTCTCTGTGCTCTGTAAATTTGCCTGGGCTGCCTTTTTCGACACATTTATCTGCTGTTCTAGACATCAGTTTTGAACTTAGCAAATGGCTATTAGATACTCGTAACTGACTTCCATTTATATGCATGGTGTCTTTTTTGTTGGGCATGATTCTTGAATTGCTTTCAAGGTGTACAGCTTATCTTCCCGAGCTGCTGGTTTTGACAGTGAATGTGAGAGAGTTTAAAGCTATTTCTTATTTTCCTGTGTAATATATTGATGTTTGAAAATATTTGCTCGCAGCCCGCCTCAAAGTTGCACTTCGTTCAGTATTTGAAAGCTTTCGGATACACTTTTTTGTTAATTTGAGATCTTAATGAGGCTATTTCTAAGTAAATAGATGCTCAAAGTAACTAGATGCTCTGGGTGTTCATTGGATGATAAAGGCTACCCAGTATTGGTTGTTTATTTTTTCTGAAAATATGTTTCTAGTAAATTGCCCAGTTGCAGTGGTTTTGACGCCACAGAACCAGCATAGCTCCATGACAGATATATATGTTTTCGTCATTGTTGTCAGTACTGCTGTATTGGAGGCCTCACAATTCCTGTGTGGAAATGTCATCTGATACACTCATAACAGGGTATTTCTAGCATAGCTTTCATAAGTGCATGGCCATTCTCTGTCATTTTCAGATACACTGTGTTGTGTGTGGATAAGAAATGCAGAGTGGTACCACCAATCACCTAAGCCACCATTTCCCTAACAGACAAAAGGCTCATGGGGACAGTTCCTGCAATTTACAGCAAAGCTCTCAATTGTAGCCCTACGAACGTCAGGTAAGCGATAAATCTGGACTTCAAGATATCTCTGTACTCACTTTAAGTTTATACTTCATTTGAACAAAACTAACAATTTCAGCATCAAAATCCAGCTTTAGACCCCAGACCGAACTTTGTCTCCTTCATTAAACTTAATTTCAGATGTTCTATAAGCCACATACATGTTCACTTCTTATGACGGATTATAAATGCGTTTTCCCAGATTTACACCCTCCTCTTGCAGATACTGCCGATGGTGAAGCTTGGGTGCACCGGGCCGGTTTCCCAGCTGTGTGGAATCAACATCTCAAGCTGAACTGGGGCCGGGAATTATATAAGACTCCTTAGCAGCATAGTGAGCTTTTGCGTATTTATTTCAAGGCTCGTATACACGGCCAGACTTCTGCGCTTAAACTTTCCTTTCGTCATTTTTTAAATACTTATCTCAAGTCTTTCAATGAAATCACAACTGTGACACCTTTGGAGACTTGATTTAAATTAAGGGACCATTATGTGTAGAAAGCCTTTTGGGTGATTTGAAATCAAATTAGTAAACAGGAATCTCATGGTTCATGGTTTATAAGTGGCCTTGTGGACCTTTCATTCTTTACTTTGGTAAGAGCTGCTTAAGTATGTAAGAAGTGGGGGGGGGGTAACAGATGTGATAGTAAACAGTGTTTTATTAGGTATATTTGTTTTTATTTTATCACCATTTTGAAGGTAATGATTGTGTTAAATCAGGGATAAGTAACAAGTTTAACACAAACACTGTAACATGTTCTTTATTTCAAATAAATCTATAAATTATCCCTGGAGAATTTAGTCTCCATTTCTCAGAAAATGTAGCTGTCTAAGTGCCTATTCCATCAATGAGTATCACTGTCTTGAAATTGCTGTTGCGGTACAGTTTAAATAGCAAAAGTTTTATGGCCCTGCTTGTTTGCAACTCCTCATTTATTTTTGTACAGCGAGAAAAGTAAGGGAGTTCTAGAAATTTACGAGAAATATGGATTGTTTTTCTTGAGTTACACAGTACATAAGGAGGAAATAGTGTGACAACTCCTCATTTATTTTTGTACAGCGAGAAAAGTAAGGGAGTTCTAGAAATTTACGAGAAATATGGATTGTTTTTCATGAGTTACATAGTACATAAGGAGGAAATAGTGTGACAACTCCTCATTTTTTTCATATGTTAATTGCAGACTTTATGAACAGAAAATTCCTGTTTATTATATATTCATGTGTATAAGACTTACTTTAGAAACATGACATAAAAGAGCTCACTTTGATTAATTTTCTCAAAAAAAGATATCTTTTCTGTTAAAGTAAGAACTTTTACTGCATAGCAAGTGAATTTTTGTCTTCTGCTCATCTTTATGACATCATTATATGGAACTTCCCAAGACATATTTCCACATGGCGCAGCTCATTTATATATTTTGTTGATGGATTGTTTAGAATGGGGCAGTTTTAATTGGACATAATGTTTTAATCGCCATTTTACAGAGTGCCAGCCAGTCATTGCTGTTCTTTACATTGCTGAGGAGGACAGTCCTGCCAACATAACAGCTCGTTCAATAACAGGTAAAAAACTTGTCTCGTTTGCATTTTTGATTGCAAACAAAATTTTGTGTGCACACATTGAGATAATTAAAATTATTATACCTGATATTTATTCATCATATAGTAAAAACTCCAGGACAATATTTCCAACGATCACTTTACATTTTCAACTACTGCCAGATTTTGTTTGCTCTTTTAAGCAAACATTACATTAATTGCAAATTCTATAAGCAATTAAACAAAACTTACTACACATATGATGCAGAATGATGTTTTATTTAGTGTGCATATGATTTTCAGCTTATGGACAAGAAAACATCTAATTCAACAATCACAACAACACAATGAGATCCCTATTTTAAAGAAATAATGCCACCTTTCATTAATTCATTCTATCAATCATTCATATATATTCATTAATTCATTCATTTATTCAGTTGATACATTGAAAAACTTGACATTTCTCAAGACAAAAGAAATAAAAAGTGAGCCGCTTTCATAAAGATTTGAGCCTTTTCCCTTCATGCATTAAAAAAAACAACCTTAATACATTATAAATGTCTTAAAAACCCTAATTTATTGTTTATTTCAATAGCCAGCCTGGTTGCTGTAGCAACAGAGGAATTTTCAAGGAAAAGAACCAGGGCTGTTCAAAATGTGGTCTCGTGTGGTTTTCCATACCGGCTCTCGGCAAGGATTTCCGAGAAAGGAATATCGTCTCCAAGTAAGAAGAAATTCTAAGCATGTCTAGTTTTAATGCTTTCAAAATGCATCTGGGTACTCAATAAGATGAAATTAACCTTTGAATTGTTTAAAACTGATTGCAAAATGTCCAATAGACATATATATATATATTTCATAAAATTTGTCCTGAAAATCTTTGAATTCATGAACTTTTCTGCACATAAAAGATTGTGTATGCCTCAAATGAGTGTTTACAGGCCTTTTTCAAACTTTAACAGTAGTGGCAGACAGTTTTATTAGTGTATAACATTGCTTTTGTGTCTTGCTTGCAGATCCTGATGTGTCCATAAGCTCCAGTTAGCTGCGGCTTTTTCACCTGGCGGTAGTCCTGCAATCTGAATCCAGGAGATGTAGCTCTGAATCCAATATTTCAGAAGAATGAAGATGTTTGTCAACTCTGTAGTACTTGTTTGTGTGTAAATTATTCCAAGGGTGAGATCTATAGCATTCCAGGTGTAAATAAGCATCTTATAGACAATGGTGAAGTGCTGTACTCTGAATTTAATGCCAAATCTAGCCTTCAAAACGGATACTTAAAATAAAAAATAAATAAAATGGGCATAATAATGCTATCTCTGCATTTTCTACATCATGAAAACACTAGCAGTTGTCATGAATCTTTCAGTTTTGGTGTTTTTTTGCCATTTCCTTTGTTGCGCAATTTACCCCGGAAGCAAACAATTTGGCATATAGTGGTGTTTAGACTGTCTATAAACACATGATCACTAAATTTCTTTTGTAAAACTGAACAGTTCTGTTTTTTTCTTTGTATATAAGTGGACCAGAAAATCAAAATTTTGACAAGTTGAAGCATTTCAGTTTGGCTCTATGTCATTTTTTACATAAAACACTAAGCCGATGAAGTGGAAAAACCTTATTTTGCTTAGAAAAAAATCTTATAAGAGTAGGCAGGCCATTTTGAGGTGCTTTTCTATAGACATTATTGAAAGCTACAAGGAAAACTTTACTTGGTCAAATTATTCCAATGCATAAAGAAATAATGGCTCTTCAAAGGTTTGTGGCTTACCATTTGAGGGAAATGGCTGTTTCTGCTTTTTTTGAAAATACCACAGGTGCTAATACTTGTCTCATTCATTTAGTGTTTAAGATCCGGATGTGAATACAGAAAAAAGAGTGCTTGTGTTCAAGTATCAATACTATATTAAAGTTGAATAAAAGAGAAGAAACAGGTGGCCTTTTTGCATAGAGCTTAACATAATTTTAAACTTTATTGCAAAAACTGATAGTTTTCAGTGTAAAAATTGGAAAAATCATTGCCTGTGGAACTTTGTAAATTGGTTGTTTGTAGCCTGATACCGTCTTGACCTTAGGGTCATGTATAACTTCTCAATGTTGTAAGACAACGCAATGGTCAACCCTATGTTTTCTTGTGATTAAATTTTGTGTCTTGGACTGTTCTACAGCAGCCAGTTACTTGTTTTTCAATTGGGACTGTTTTAAAGTGAAAAGCCAGATTAGTGTCTATATGAAAAATATAGTTAAAATAACTGTGGTCTCACACCAGGTGGGGGAAAAAGCATCTACCATAGCTGCTCATGTAAGATAGGTTCTTCCCGAACCTCGCGCAGGGCGTTTTGCGGAAACTCTGTAAACCTCGTTTCTGCAAAACACCCTACGCTCGGGTCGGGATGACCCTATCTTGCACTCTTGGCCATTGAAGATACTTATAGTGTAATAAATGATATTTTACTGTTTCAAATCCATGAAATATCCTTGGGTTTTGGGTTGAAAAGAGATATGATAATCCTGTAAGTAGTATAATATGTTTCCACAATTAATATTTTTAGGGAATTTTTCTCAACCTAATGAATGATATTAAATTGTACAGCGTTATATGAGCTTAATTTGTCTTTTCTGTTTCTTTAAAATTGTTGAAAAAATTGTCAGAAGATAATTAGACAAGTATCCATTACTGCAATCATACAATCAAATATACAGGGACACTGGGCATATAATATAATTAAACCCTGTTTAGGGGCACGAGGCAAACAGAGTTACTTTCAAACGTTAAAGCTGCACTCTCACACTTTGGACGTTTTGACAACTTTTTTCATTTTATGTCTTGGATTGGAACCATCCAATTTTTGCGAAAAATTAAATCGCAGATTTTTCAATTAAGTTAAAACATTGATGTTTTATGCACTTTTCTTAAACCGTTAGTAACATTAATTTTTGAACTGAAATATGAAATCTGATCTTTTGTCAGCAATCTTTTATCATTGGTTTGAAGATAATTATGCAAAAACTTGCTCATTCCAAGACAACAAAAAAAGTTGTGAAAACGGTATATCTGTGAGAGTGCAGCTCTAAATGTTTAATTGCTTGATTTAACTACTGTATTAGAAATTACAGGGGTTGGGGCATATTTTTAGTGTTTTTATTTCTTTTTTGTGATTCATCAGTCACACTTTATTCCTCAGGGCACAATTTACAAATAGACAAAACTGGAAAATGGTCATATCAAAAGGTCAAAGATAATGCAAGTTGAACAATCATTTTGTTCATGGCTTGTATTTTTGGTATATTTTGTTGCATATGCTATAGAAAAGTTGAAAGTTAAAAATAAATTCATAGTTGAAATGATGACTTTGAATGGTATTGTCAGATGAGAAACGGCACTATTAAGAAATAGATATAATGGTACTTTATTTAGTTTAATCAATTTTAGATATTGTATGAAAATTATTATCTTGTTTAGTACATGAGACATTTTAAACAGTTATTGACAATATAACACTGTGTATATGAAGCTTTAGATCAGCACTTAAAGCTGCACTCTTACAGATTGTCAGCTTAGACACAAAATTGTCTCAAAATCGGCTGATTTAGTTATCCTTTAATTCAGTCATATTAGATAATTCACAATAGAACCAATCAAAAATGTTTGGTAAAACTGCCGAAAAGTTAATTTACATTAAATTGTTCGTTATGCTTATAGCCATAAAACATCGTGTTTTTTTTTAACATAAATATGATAAACTGCAATCTGATCTTTTTTCAGCAGTCTTATATCACTTAAAATTGGGTCTAGACATTTCTGCAAAAAATACTCCATTTATAGACAAACAATAAAAGAGTACCGGTAGTCAAAACGATCAATCGGTGAGATTGCAGCTTTAAATACACCTTTTAGGTTACACACCACCATTGTTATTCCCTATATAATTCAATGTAAACTTATAATTTTAAAACAACATTTAAAGGCATTTCGAGCGAATGCAGGCTATGATAACCATATATATTTTTAAAGTACAAGCTTTAAATTACCTTTTAAGCCAATAAAAAGGGGGGTCAAGTTTTTCCTAAGAAAAATCACTCCACTTGAAAATCAAACTCTAAAAATTGCACCATCCGCCATGACGGTTCTTCCAAAATGACCTTCCAACTATAGGGCAGCGGTTTATGCTTTAATCTCTACTCTAAATGATAAAGCAAGCAAGAATAGATGCTAAAGGTATAAAAGTTTCAGGAATAATGATAGTTTTGATTTACAGTGTATTGAGCATGTGAATACATGTCTATCAATCATAAGAACTTTTTTTTTATTGAGAATTTTCCACACAACGGAAGTACATATGACGTAATGGTGACGTCATTCCTTTTAAGACCGCTGTAAAATTCCAATGGTTTGCCTAAATCTTTAAAGCTAGCATACTGTTTTATTGACAACCATACTTATTGTTTAAAAGTGTCATGATATCTTTGTACAATGTTTTTATATAATTCATTAAAGAAGTCAAAACAAATTTGTTTATCTTGTAATTTGTTTTCTATTATTTAAATGACCAAGACAAAAATGGGAACGTTAGTGCTAGTTCTTTTACTATTAACATCCCATGAAGTTTCTATTGGTTTAGCAGCAAGGAGGTGTCATTTAAACCAAATAATACATTCATATGCACATTATACAGGCGTGTAGCCGCCTATACGTGAATGCGGCTGAATCCACATGATTCTGACAAAAAAATCAACCAAAGTTGCAGTATGCGAACTTGACTACATGAATCTAAAACTGGTTACTGCCAGTACTAAATAATGCACATCGGAACGCCCAGAATGCACTAGATTGCACCATGGTTTTCAAATTTTTCTGAGGGGGCATGCCCCTGAACCCCCCCCCCCGCACATTTTTATGAATCCACATGAATAGAGGGGTAGCTACGCCCCTGACATAATTGAAACCACAGTGTGGCTAAACAACACTTGTATGTTTATCTTGCGCAGTGATCTCCCATGGAAATGCAATCGTCAAAGAATCTGAAGGGGCTGTTTATATGGACTAGATTTGAAATGCACCAAGTGTTTAAAAAAGTTGATTTCAGTCACGAAGAGAATCAACCATACCCCACACTTGTTGGAGTAAGATGAAATGTCTACTTTCCGCGAGAAAGAAAGTACATTGAAAATATTCATTTGATTCAATTGACTTTATCTTTTTATAAATATGTTGAAATACATAAAATACGTTATTTGTTATAATTGTTTACCCATGTTGAATTTTATTTGGCAAATTTATAAGAGATTTATATATAAAGAAACTCAGCCGCTAAAGAGGATATGATTATGACATACTTTTTTAAATCTTTCGAACATAAGTTTTTGAATGAATAAAAGCGAAGCGTTAAGGGTTTTGAAAATGCATCTTTTACTTGGATTTTATAGATTGTTATTACGAAATAAAGTATGGCGAATCAAACGAAGTGTTAAAGCTAAGCTATTGATGGCTGAAACCCTTCAATAAATGTTGATATGTGCTAAAATATAGTCTTTGAAGTCCAAAATTTTGAAATGCGTTACTTACCCGATTCAACAAAAGGCTGTTGCACAATCAGTTGATTGACCTAATCACGTGATAAACCAATAACTTCCATTAAGATTAAAATATTCAACACTTTAGTATGAGTCCCTGTGGGCGAGTGGATAAGCGATCCGTTTTTTATTCTATGTGTTATCTGCACCCCCATGTGCTTGCTCCCAACTTTAACAAGATTAATTTTTAATACTTTAATCATTTTTTAAAAATGCAATTGAAGTATAAAAGAAAATCAACCTGGTTACTATTGTTTCTGCAATTTCAGTACCAAGGAGTAAAATAAATATACATGTAAGTGTTTTCAGATGCATTACGAGAAAAAATATGCTTCAAGCATATTTTATGCTGCTAAAACATGAGAGAGTCTCTTTAAACGGAAAAGTGTAGGCAGTTACTCAGTCAGTCAGATGATGATAAATATAATGCATAGCATCATCGCTCTGGAGTACGAGAACGTTGTATACAGAGTATGTTTTTACGGAGCATGCGTCTGTTTATTTCGATGTCATAAAAGGTTTAAACTGTTTAAAGGAACTACAACATTATGAAACAACAAATCTGATTACAGATATCAGTGGCAGATCCAGGAATTGACTTAGGAAGGGGTACGTTAAACTCATGGGCTTTATATTTCCACATCTGCCCCTCCCTCAGAACAGAAATTGAATGGCTTAAAATGTTGGACCGGGGTGGGGGTTAGACTCCCCTAATTTATAGTCCGAAATAGTGCATTTTTATCTTAATATTGTATTTTTTCCATATATTGACTGAGAACGTATTATAAACGGACGATTCAAAGGGGTGGGGGGCGCGCGCGCTGGGACCGACCCCCCCCCCTGAATCTGCAATTGAGTACATGCATTAAAACCGTCTCCGTAGCCTATTGGTTAAGGCGTTCTATACCCTTCATTAAATTGACTTAATACTTCACACAATTGTTCAGGACCATCAGCCAATGAGGTTACATAACTCCATATCCTTAATACAAGTTATGGCCCCTGATTGACTGGTTTTAGGCAAGAAAAATTTAAGCGGAAGTTGGGATTTTAATAAAAAAACTTCCATGGGTCACAATGAACCCAATGAACAATGTTCTTTAATCATGATCTAACTGTTCAAGCGTTAGCAGACACATTCGTGTGCAGACGAAACTTTTATTGTTTTTACAAGCACAGAACTTGTATTTAGCATTTACAGTTTCTATATAATTCAACTGAAAGTTCTATTTAACCATAATATATCAAATATTAAGTCACCATTCACTAGCGGATTGAGAAGGGGGCGCAGTCGCTCCCTTTAAAATCGTCCAAGTTTACTTTTTGTTTCAATATATGAGAAAAAAATAATAAAATGCGCACATAATGCATCATTTTCGACTACAAATTGTTAAAAATTTCTTGATTGAGTAACCCTCAATCCTCCTGCAAACGCCCCTAAGTAACGCCCCCTTCTAACGACAGTTCCTGGATCCGCCCCTGGCCATTATATATTTTGTTTATCAAACGGTACACATACCAAGTGACTGAAGCTGAATATCATGAGCCTTCACTGTCAAAAGTAAGATATATATAATTTGTCCCCCTAATGCCATTAAATATGGATGGTCCCCTTAATGCCTCAAAAATAATATAATATATACACTGGTCTCCATAAACCCTTCGACATATATACCTGTCCCCTTAAAACCTGCAACATACTTACAAATTATTAAGGAGACCGCAAATTACGTATATTTTTTGTTAATTAATTTAAGAAGCCTAAATCTTGTACACATAATAAATGATCATTTCAATACTAAATTATCAACAACAAAAAAACAAAATAAAGTATAAAACAAAAAATATACAAATTGTCTCCTTAATGCCGTAAAATATATACGGTCTCCTTAATGATATATATATATATATATATATATATATATATATATATATATATATATATATATATATATTTGTATATATATATATATGCACGCTCCAGAGTACCCTGGCGTACCTTTCGCGATTTTGCGTTGTCTATGTATCAGCCAATGTGGTTGTTTTCTAATTCAGTTAGATGGCGCTCACTCCGCCCATTCTTATTCATTAAGAATTTACTTCATTTTATCTAACTAATACTTAGAGCTTTGTGCTTAATTAACGACTGCTTCATTTCTTTCTCACGATCACGTAGATTAAACGCAATACTGCGATTTTTCAATTCCGTGAATCGCGTTAGAAAACTGTCAACATAGTCTAAATTACCTAAAAAAATCCTGGGTTAGTTTTTGTAAAAATAATGTTCGTTATCTGAAAATTTCTCAAAAGCAGTACCGTTCGCGTACATGTCTGCAAGAAGACTTGAGTTATTTTGTTTTCGAGTTTATCGCTTTCATTGAAAGACCACAAAAGAAACTATAAACTTACTTTATTATGCAGTTTTCCGCTTATTCCAACAGTCAACTCATTTAAGCACCGTTTGTCTAACGTACCAGCCAGCTATGGTAGCCTCCGCAGATAGATCAGAGACAAATATACCCGGGCAAGTTAAATAGTAAGCGGTAGATTGCATGGCTCGTTGAACAACCTCGTTTCGAAAGACGATATAAAGGATGTTCACGCCACCTTATATGCAAACAGCCCACGTTCGTCCTTGACACAGATGCAGATCACGTTCTGTTATAATGTTAGTAACATTGCAAACTTAAATTTCTAAATAAACTCTTATACAGCAAAATTACAAAATCGTTGACATCGACCTATTTCCACAGTTTCCATAAGGTAGACGATATTCTTTACGAAAGTCAGCAAAAAACGGCGTCTGTTTAGATCCATTGTCAAAACTCAATGGATTTCGCTGTTTTTCTTCCTTTCTCCATTAAGATTCACCTGTTTTATACAAGTGTAATGAATATAATTATTGATATTACTACCTTAATGCTTCTCTCAATAAATTAATGTCCGTATTAAATGAAATGCAAAACTGTTCTAACAAGCGGCAAAGAAGTTCGAAACGACCTTAGTCATTATAAATGAACAGGTTTTTACTTTGATTTGCGTCATTTACAAAGATGATCTTGTTTTATCTATAATACACGAATATACTTTTTGTGACCTTTAGTTTCATGATGTCAGCTTTTTTATCAAATATAATAAAACATGTAACTCGAATCAACTCGGTTGTCTTTTTCACTACTATGTCCAAACAAGCTTAAAAGCAAATGTATATGCTTCGGATTTAAAACTTTATGCACAAGAAGGAGACACATTTAAAAATAAAAATAAATCGCAAGATATAGTGAATATTATTCAGTAATAATCATTATGATATTTCTTGTTTTATGACTAACGGAAAATATAAGTATACTATGTACGGTTACATTTGGAGGGTTGAAATAGTCTACCAAAAGGTCCCTTGTTATCTAACAATTGCAAAACAATTAATAATTTGAGCAGCATGAAGGGAAAATGTCAGTATTTTGGATTTCTTTAATTGTCTTTATAATCTCCCAGTTATGAGAAACATAATTGGTGTGAAATATATAGAAAACAGCGTTATTACACTACTGTCGATATGTGCAGATTGTCGGAGGTCATGGCGGATAGCAACGGCGACTCGTAAGCCCCGCCTTATCTGGACGCTGATTGATCAGTCGGACATCGACCAGTTAGTTTGCCTCACAGGCTGCGTCATGTTAATTTGTTGATACGATTTACTTTGATATTTTATGAAACTCATAATGTAAACTTCATGAATATGATGTTTCTGATGTCACAGGTTTTATAATTAGCATAGAAATCAAAAACATATCGTCGTAAATCTGCAGGTATCGGGGTTTATTATCGACAATATTGCCACAAAATCAGATATGTTTTGTGGATAAAATCTCAGTTTAAAAATGACAATGGTCGAAGTAGTTTTGTCTATCTATACTTCCCCAGAATCGTCAATATTTTATTAACCATGAGGAATTGTTGACTTTTGAAATTTACCCTGATGCGAAACAATTATGATCAATTGATTTTGGCCGGAGAATGCATTAGCCACATCTCGAACTTAAACGTATTATTGTAGATCCCAGTGTTTTTGATTGGATGATGATTCAATAAATACAGTTTATCATGAGCAAACAAACTTAAATATCAGTAGAGTATCACAAGACAAAGGCGTCCATCTCATTGACCGAAATATATAAGATATTTGTAAAAAAAATGTTATGCATATTTACGCATGAACACATTACAGAACATTACAGATAACCACGCCCCTACCAAAACATATTGGCAGTTGTAATAGAAAAAAGCAACGTTTATCACTTATCGAATGGACTCAGTCTCTCTCAAAACATAACACTAATGACTTACACATCTTAAATGGAAGATATTCTTCCGACAAAAGCATAGGTCAATTCACATTTCGGGACACCTCGGTTATAGACTATATAACTTTTCTCTTGAGACATGCTAAAATATCTTAATACGTTCGATTATTTGTGATGTTGACAGACCATTTCTGACGGGGGCAAAATAATACACATAACATGTTAATTTTAGCTGCCGATCTCATCCAAAATGGCAAAATAGTAAAAAGGCAATTGGAGTTCCTAACTATTATTGATACAAACAGTCTGCAAGATATAAATAGTTTGGTCTCAATCGTTCATTTGCATAAAATCCCTGATTTAACAGACAATGATGCAATATTAAACTCCCCTTTTACCGAAAGTAAAATAAAATATGATAATGAATTGCAATGATGGTAAAGCATCTAGCGAAATATGTAATGAATACATTCAACACTTACTCTTACCTAAATATACTAAACTTTTCAACCTGATATTTGATTCTGGAGTGGTATTCGAACATTGGACAACTGGCTACTAGATCCCGCAAGCTACCGACTATTCACTATATTAAGTTATCTTTAGTTATTCAACGCAATCCTAAACGTGCGACTCACAAAGTTTAGTGTTCAGCACCAAGTCATCAATAACAGCTGGATTCACTACTACCGATCATGTATTTCCGTTGAATTATTTGATAACCTTATTCGTTGAGTACGGGATTGTTAAAATTCAGTATAAACAAATCAGCCCTCTACATCTTGTTCGAGCCAACGAGGAATTCGAGCCAAGCGAGTTCGAGCCAAGGGGGTTTGTCTGTATTGACTTCATAATCAAAGAAACACCAGCGAACGTTCAAATACTGGTACTGCTCTTTGCAGATTTTACTAAAGTACTGGCCGAACACATTTTGACTTTCAAATACTTTGAAATACTTTTTTTTGAAAGTGAGTGTGCATTATAGAAACTTTAAGTTAATACCGCAAAAACCAAAGTTATTGTTTTGGAATCGTATCATAAAGGTCGAGCATATGCAGTTTGAGCCTTACTTTAAATTGATCCCCTCAAGAAAAGCCATATCCTTTTGTAGATTAAGAAATATGAACATAAAATTTCCCATTGAAAGAGGTCGCTTGAATAATACTTATTAGGAAGAAAAATATTGTACTTTATGTGACTAAAGAGATTTGGGAGATCGTTTCCACTACCTCCTTGTATGTAGCTACTTTAATGAACAACACTAAAAGTACATTAATGAATAATTTCGTACGCATCCAGATATACACTTTGACGAATTTCTAATTGGCCACCATATAAACTATGATGCAATGCGACATATTTAATTAAAAAATCTAAATTTTGGTCATTTTTGTATTCTTCACACCAATGTATCAATTTACACAAAGAAAATACGTATTCATATACAAAATCATCCATACGGAACGGTAGATACGAAAATAGCCTATGTGCCCGAGTTCCTCGTGCACGGCATGGTAGTTGTCGTATATGGTAAGAATGTATTCTTCGTCGATTGTCTTTTATGAAAAATGTTAAATATGGCGTGAATGAGCATTGCAGAACGCGCTCAAGCCGTCGGAATTATTCGTTATAAAAGTTGAAATATGTGTTATTAATTGTTGTTAAGTGCAAAGTATTGACAGAAACATGTTTTTTTTAAATTAATTTGTAGGTGATTCTTATTTCGTGAAACAGTCGTAAACAATTACAATGATGGTCAACCATTTAATACCTGTGTCATATCGGACTGACCAATCATACTATAAAATCCACTGTATTTTATTAACTTTCATCTTTGAATCAACTTTAAGTTGATTTTATTACTGTTCATGTTGCACGGCTTTTTAATAGGCGACATTTCAGTATTGAAACTCTTTGGGCAAAATTCGTACAAACCGGAAGTGTTGCAGATCTCCGACGACGCCCCAAAAGAAGAGTGGCGACTCCCCAACAGGACATTCAAATTTTCAATGATCACCTTCAGGATCGTTTTACCACGGCAGCGACGATGGCACGTAATATAGTAGGCAGACACAACCGGGCAATCCATCCACAGACAGTGCGCAATCGCCTTGCGGTGCCGTCGCCTCGCGGTGCCGTCGCCCCCCTGCGGGTACTGATTTTTACCGCAAGGCACAGACAGGCAAGCTTATCGTGGGCCAGGTGACATATGCGATTTACAAGGGCGGACAGGGCCAATGTTTTATTTGTTGATGAGAAACGCATCACACTACGTGGGAATGACAGACGTGCTCGCGCATATCGCCGTCGGGATGAACGGTACAATGAGAACTGTCTGGTAGAATTGGGGTGGGTCCATTATGCTGTAGGCTGGAGTTTCCATGCACACGAAAACTCCAATAGTACCCATTCATGAAAAACATGAGCGCGATGAGGTATCAAAATGACGTCATTCGGCCGGTTCTTCTACCTCATATCTGTTCCAATCGCGGTATGATGTTGGCACAGTATTACGCACCATGTCACGCGGCTAGAAGCACACAAGTAATACAGTGTGTGTATACCACGTGATAAATTGCGTCATAAATACGACGTCGTAAGGCAATATTTTTATTTGAAAAAAAGACTTTAGATAAGGATAATTTCACTATTTCTTCACCATTTTAAATGAAACATAGCGCAGTCTACGCCGCTAACAGAGCCCTACCTTCGGTCTTTTCGCAGAGTTTGATTGAGAGTTTAGTTTCTTTAAAGTGTTTGATGAAACTAATCACCTTATCAAACTCCGGTAATAAAACGAAGGCGGGGCTCTTTAAGCGGCATAGACTGCCATTTGTTTCATTTAAAATGGTGTTGTAAAAGAAAAGTATCTTTGATTTAAAACTTCATTTTAAGCAAAAAGTTGCCTTCCGACGTAGCATATATGACGTAATATATCACGTGGTATACACACACTGTCACAGCAAACAACATACGAACACTCCAATGGCCTGCAAAAAGTCCGGATTTAAATCCGATCGAGCACGTGTGGGACCTTTTGAAGCGCAAGGTGCGTGCCCAGCCGCTACAACCAGACCCCAGGGTGATCACTCGTGTTATTTATCAAATTTGGGCAGCCATTCCCCAACAGTATTTTTACAGATACATTATATCAATGATGACAAGGTACCTTGCTGTAATTGCTACAGCAGGTGGACATACAAACTATTAAAACAAAATCAAATACGACATGATTTGATATTGCATTTTTTGTTTTGAAGCTGCACCTTCACAGATTTACCGCTTTTAAAATTTGTTTTATTTTTGTCTTCGAATCAGCAAATTTTTGCGTAAATATCTGCAAACCAATGATGAAAGATTGATGACAAAAGATCAGAGCGCAGATTTGCATATTTCCGTTTGAATTTTTTTTTATGGGTTAAACCGTTACTAAGGGTTTAAGAAAAATGATTAAAACATGATTTTTTGAACTTAATTATAAAACCTGCGATCTGAACTTTTGTCAGCAGTCTTATATAACTGGTTTCTGTGGATATTCGCAAAAATTGGCTCGTCCAAAGACAAAAAATAAACAAAAATTGTCAAAACGTTCAATCTGTGAGAGTGCAACTTTAAGGGTGTCAATGTGAATCATCTCTGTTTGTTTTAAGTTTGTTCTCGTGATCAAATTTCAATGATTTTTTGTTGTACGTAATAGGAATAAATCCTATTAAACTTTTATTTGGTTATTTGTATCTTTCCCCGAATACTTTCCCAAAAACATGATAAAAACTAGGTCGCCAATTAGACATTCGTCGTAGTGTATTGAAATATCGGAATCTATTGCAATAATAACTTAGTCTAGGTCCTCGCACTGGCACCGGATTTTCAAACTTAATCATTTTTTAAAAAAAATCAAAAAAAAATCTTATAATTCCTTACTAAAAAATATAATACCGAATATGTGAAAAAATATATTATTTTTTTTAAATATGCACTTTGTACTGTATATTAGCATTTTGGCACAACAGTAGAGCATTGTGTCACTACACTAGAGCATTGTGTCACTACACTAGAGCATTGTGGCATTACACTAGAGCATTGTGGCATTACACTAGAGCATTTTGGCACTACAGTAGAGCATTGTATCACTACACTAGAGCATTGTGGCATTACACTAGAGCATTGTTGCACTATAGTAGAGCATTGTGTCACTACATTAGAGCATTGTGGCATTACACTAGAACATTTTGGCACTACAGTAGAGCATTTTGTCACTACACTAGAGCACTTATGCATTACACTTGAGCATTGTGGCATTACACTATAGCATTTTGGCGCAACCGTAGAGCATTGTGTCACTACACTAGAGCATTGTGGCATTATACTAGAGCATTGTGGAATTACACTAGAGCATTTTGGCACAACAGTAGAGCATTGTGGCACTACACTAAAACATTGTTGCATAATACTAGAACATTGTGGCATTACACTAGAGCATTGTGGCATGAAACTAGAGCATTGTTGCACTACATTAGAGCATTGTGGCACTACACTAAAACATTGTGGCATTACACTAAAACATTGTGGCATTACACTAGAGCATTGTGGCACTACACTTAAACATTGTGTCAATACACTAGAGCATTGTGGCACTACACTTAAACATTGTGTCAATACACTAGAGCATCGTGGCATAACACTAGAGCATCGTGGCACTACACTAGAGCTCTGTGGAATTACACTAGAGCATTGTGGCTCACATTAGAGCATTGTGGCACTACACTAAAACATTGTGGAATTGCACTAGATCATTGTGCAATTACACTAAAACATTTTGGCATTATACTAGAGCATTGAAGCACTACACTTAAACATTTTCATTACACCAGAGCATTGTGGCACTACACTAAAACATTGTGGAATTACACTAGAGCATTGTGGCAATACACTAGAGCATTGTGGCATTACATTTGAACATTGTGGCATTTCACTCGAGCATTGTGGCACTACACTCGAGCATTGTGGCACAACACTAGAGCATTGTGGTTCTACACAAGAGCATTTTGGCATTACACTTGAGCATTGTGGCACAACAGTAGAGCATCGTGGCACTACACTAGAGCATTGTGGCAATACAGTAGAGCATTGTGGCAATACATTAGAGCATTGTGGAATTACATTTGAACATTGTGGCATTTCACTCGATCATTGTTGCACTACACTCGAGCATTTTGGCACAACACTAGAGCATTGTGGTTCTACACTAGAGCATTGTGGCATTACACTTGAGCATTGTGGCACAGCACTAGAGCATCGTGACACTACACTAGAGCATTGTGGCATTACACTGCATCATCGTTTCACTACACTGAAGCATTGTGGCACAACACTAGAGCATTGTGGCATAACACTAGAGCATTATAGCATTACACTAGAGCATTGTATCATTACACTAGAACATTGTGGTTCTACACTAGAGCATTGTGGCATTACACTTGAGCATTGTGGAACAACACTAGAGCATCGGGGCACTACACTAGAACATTGTGGCACAACACTAGGGCATCGTGGCACTACACTAGAGCATTGTATCATTACACTAGAGCATTGTGGCATTACACTTGAGCATTGTGGCACAACACTAGGGCATCGTGGCACTACACTGGATCATTGTGGCACTACACTAGAGCATTGTGGCATAACACTAGAGCATTGTTGCATTACACTAGAGCATTGTATCATTACACTAGAACATGGTGGCATTACACTTAGCATTATGGCAGTACACTAGATCATCGTTGCATTAAATAAAATCACATTAGCACTACACTACATCATCGTGGCACTAAACAATATCACAGTGACACTACACTAGAGGATTGTGGCATTACAATAGATCATTATGGCACTAAACAAGATCTCATTAGCACTACACTACATCATCGCGGCACTATATTAGATCCCAGTAGCATTAAACTATAACATGGGTGCAATAAACTAGTTGATGGTGGCACTAAACTACATCAGCTTGGCACTAAACAAGATCACAGTGACACTTCACTTGATAATTTACCACAACACTAGATCACAGAAGCACTAAACAGGATCGGAGTAGCACTATTCCAGCTTGTCGTAGCATGAATTGAAATCACTTTGGCACTACGATACATCATCTTCGCTCTAAACAAGATGGCAGTAGTACTAAACAAGATCGCAGTTACAGGACACTACATCATCGTACCTCAACACGAGGTCACGGTAATACTAAACAAGATCGCAGTAGCACTACACTAGATCATCGTAGCATGAATCTAAAACAGAGTGACACTACACTACATCGCCGTGGTACTAATCAAGATCATCGTGGTACTAAACAAGACATAAGACACTAAATCATCGTAGTACGAAAATAATATCAGAGTTGCAATACACTTCATCATCGTGGCACTAAACACAATATTAGCACTACAGTATATCATCATGACACAAAATTAGATCAAAGAGGCATTCTATGAGACCTTATTATCACTAAACAAGATCACTGTAGCACTCAACACTATCATAGTGGCACTTGCTAAGATAAAAAACAACAACACTACACTTTTTCACCGTTGCACTAAACAATATCATTGTCGCACTCAAGCAGATCAAGCAGATCATGTTGTCCCTAACAAAGTTCACAATCATAATGGCACTTTACTCTATCATAGTGGCACTAACGAATATTACATTTGCACTTCACACCATCAAAGTCGAACTACAACGGATAAAGCGTTGGTACATTTTCCTCATTATTGGCACTATAGCCGATGAAGCGTTGGGACATTTCCCCATCATTGGCACTACAACGGATGACGCGTTGAAACATTTTCCCAATTATCGACACTACAATGGTAGAGGCTTTGGAACTTGTATTTTCTCATCATTGGGACTACAGCGGTGAAGCGTTGGGTCATTTTCCCCGCCATTGGCACTACAACGGATGACGCATTTGTATATTTTCCCCATCATTTGCTCTACAGCGGATAAAGCGTTGGGGCATTTTCCCCCATCATTGGCACTAGAACGGATAACGTGTTGGGGCATTTTCCCAATCATTTGCACTACAACCGATGAAGCGTTCGAACATTTTCCTCATCATTGGCACTACAGCCGATGAAGCGTTGGAACATGTTCCCCCATCATTGGCACTACCAAGGACGACACGTTGGTACATTTTCCCATCATTGCAGTACATTGGATGACGCGTTGGAACATTTTCCCTATCAATGGCACTACAACGGATGACGTGTTGGGACATTTTCCTCATCATTGGCACCACAACGGATGCCGCGTTGGAACATTTTTTCCATCATAGGCACTATAACGGGTGACGCATTTGGGCATTTTCTCAATTAAACAACGGATGACGTGTTGGAACATTTTCGCTATCAATGGCACTACAACGGATGACGCGTTGGGGAATTTCCCCCATCATTGGCACTACAGCTGATGAAGCGTTGGGTCATTTTCCCCATATTTGGCACTACAGCTGATGAAGCGTTGGGTCATTTTCCCCATATTTGGCACTACTGCTGATGAAGCGTTGGGTCATTTTCCCCATATTTGGCACTACATCTGATGAAGCGTTGGGTCATTTTCCCCATATTTGGCACTACAGCTGATGAAGCGTTGGGTCATTTTCCCCATATTTGGCACTACAGCTGATGAAGCGTTGGGTCATTTTCCCCATATTTGGCACTACAGCTGATGAAGCGTTGGGTCATTTTCCCCATATTTGGCACTACAGCTGATAAAGCGTTGGGTCATTTTCCCCATATTTGGCACTACAGCTGATGAAGCGTTGGGTCATTTCCCCATATTTGGCACTACAGCTGATGAAGCGTTGGGTCATTTTCCCCATATTTGGCACTACAACGGATTAAGCGTTGGTACAATATTCTCCATCATTGGTACTATAGCCGATGAAGCGTATGGGCATTTCACCATCATTTGCACTACCAAGGACGACACGTTGGACCATTTTTCCGATCATTGACACTACAACAGTAGACGCTTTGGAATATTTTCTTATCATTGGCACTTCAGATGATGAAGCGTTGGGTCATTTTCCCCATCATTGGCACTACAACAGATGACGCGTTTGGACATTTGGCTCGGGGGAGGAGCCACTGTGTTTACGGACTGATAAGGGTATTTGGTTGCTGGTGGGAAGGGCAACGCTGTTTACGAGAACCGATAAGGGTACTTGGTTGCTGGTGGGAAGAGCAACGCTGTTTACACGGGCAGGTGAGGGTACTTGGTTGCTGGTGGGAAGAGCAACGCTGTTTACACGGACCGATAAGGGTATTTGGTTGCTGGTGGGAAGAGCAACGCTGTTTACACGGACCGATAAGGGTATTTGGTTGTTGGTGGGAGAAGTAACGCGGCTGTTAACATGGGAAGGTGATGGTACTTGGTTGCTGCTGGGAAGAGCTACACAGTAAACAAGGGCAGACGAGGGTACTTGGCTACTAATGGGAAGAGCAGCGCTGTTTACACGGACCGATAAGGGTATTTGGTTGCTGGTGGGAAGAGCAACGCTGTTTACACGGGCAGGTGAGGGTACTTGGTTGCTGGTCAGAAGAGCATCGCTGTTAAGGTGGGCAGGTTAGGGTAATGTGTTGATAGTGAGAAGAGCAACGCTATTAACATGGGCATGTGACGGTTCTTGTTTGCTCCTGAGAAGCAACTACTTGGTTGCTGGCTCAGTAACATGGGCAGGTGAGGGTGCATTGCTGCTTATGGGATGGAAAGGTGAGGGAACTTGGTTGCTGGTGGGTAACATGTTCTGGTGAGGTTACCTTGTTGCTACACTGCTGGGAAGCCAATGTTGCGGGATTATCAGTGCACTCGCTTCCACAGTCGTTGTACATTTATTGATGTTTAGACTAATGTCGCTGGGGCGGTTCCATTGCTGCTCGGTAAGATAATGAAAGCGAAATACTGATGGACTTGTGGCTTTATTTGACAGCAGGACTGAAATTTATTTGCCATGTTACGGCATTCCTTTACTTAAGTCATTGTCCGAAGCTTTGTATATCTGGTCCTTTGATTTTACAACTAGATAATGTTTGAAATATTTTAATGTCACTATTATTGTTGATAAAACATGTTTTATTTTAAAATCACCTGTACTTATAATTTAATTTTTAATTTGACTAAGAATATTTTAAGAAAGCGAATAATGTTAAGAAAATTTAGAAATAGTGGCCAAGGTGCGGATTTACTTAAATAGATCAGCAATTGAATGGCAAGTAGGATGTTTTTAATCCACCGATGCTTTCAATACTGCTTTCAGTAAGAGAATTTAAACGATTTGCTTATGTACCTAACATTCGAAACTCCTCGGCCATTTTCCATCGAAAACAACCTCGGATGTATGCCGGTACATCAGTAGAAGTAGTTCGTATTTTTTTAATAATATGATTATTTGAAGTGTTTTAACATGTATTTAGAATATTTATGTTTAAATTGATTGCCAATGAAGAGTTTGCATAAATCATTAAAGATGCACTCGTACTCCGAAATAAGATTTATCACAATTAATAGATTTGTTTAATTATACCTAAAAGGATGAAAAAAGTCACAAATAATAGTTTTTATAAAGGATACCGAGTTTAATTGGAAATAAAGCTGCAACACGGCAAATCTATAAAATGACACGATAGTAAATCACAGTAAATCTTTTAGCAATCACCAATCATGTAATATTTTTGCGTTGTCAGCTATTAAATAGACGGTGTCGATCTTGTTATCAGTAATCAATATTTTCCATAAATGCACTATTTAGTAAGTAGTTAAAGGTTTATCACCAAAATTTGTGTTTGTTATACATGAGTATGTACTGATTTTGAATAAGAGTGTCACTTTTAGATTCCCGAGGGTATAATGCACCAGTCAATTGTAACCACGGCCCCCAGGTCCGGGGAATAGCGGGGACTTTGACTTTCGGTCCAGCCAACCCCGGGTAAAAACCCCGCCCTGCAAGGACGAACTGATGGTAAAATCCCCGCCAAATGCCCCCGCACCCCAGGGACCCTAAGTAAGGCACATTCCCCGCTATATTTGGCGCGACTACAAAACCACCGCATTCACCCGGCACTGCGGGGCCACGTGGAAGGTAAACACACGGCCCATTTCCCCGGCTATCCCCGGTATACCCTCGCACCTGGGGGGGGGGGAGGGTGTAGGGGGGGACGTGGTTACAATTGACTGGTGCATAAAGCTTATGCCGTTAGCAGAGAAAGTATTTCGTGAACATTTTAATAGCAGTATTAATAAATGGTAGTGTTTTAATGTGTATTTTTATTACTAAGGTTAAATTGATTGCCGGTTAAGTGTTTAATTGTATAAGCAATTAAAAATTTCCAAGAGTAAAGTCATTAAGGTTAACTGCTAAAATGAAAATACTACGCGATCTACTAGCAGCGTAGTTAAATGTACGATATCTGACATTGTAAACCGCCCATATTCATCCGAGATAGTTTTTGATGGAAAATGGCCGAGGAGTTCCGAATGGTAGAGCAAGACGGAGCAAGCCAATGACGTCAAAGGATAATGTTTTCTTAGTACAAAAACAGCTCTATTCAGCTTTAAAAAATTGTTGCTGTTTTCGTTATTTTTAGGAATTACTAATATCCGTAATAAATACTCATAAAAACGTTACTTTTAAAAATATGATGTGACTGATTACTTGAAAAAGCACTTTAAGTACTAAGTATTCGAGTATGAATGGATTAACATGTATGCATGATCGATATGAGAGTTAAACATAACAGAGGATGCAAATTTAGGGAGTGAAAATGTCAATAGGGCCATGTACAGTCGAACCCCGTTGGCTCGAACTCCCAGGGACCGGCGAAAATACCTCGAGCCACGGAAAATTCTAGCTAAGCAGGAATGCTTACCTTCAGTATAAAGAAATCGGGCCTTTACATCCAGTTCGAGTCAACGGGGAATTCGAGCCAAGCGAGTTCGAGCCAACGGGGTTCGACTGTATTATAATAGAATTTATCGTCGATTAAAAACGAAAGTAAACGTACCGTGTTTGTTTGTGTAAAAGCGTGGTGTAATTTTACAGTCACAAACTAAAATAACGTTTCAATTATATCGTAGCAAAACCCAGACGTTAAGAAGCCTTTAAACAAATTTTAATGGCCCATATATCAGAAACTTGAGAGAAACAGCCAATGAACAAATAAATCATGTACTTTTCATGAACGGCATATACGGATTTGCCGATAACTGCAATATAAATGTAAATAATTGTTTATTAAAAGTGGTTATTAATAATGTCATCATTATTATTTTTTTTATTTCATAATCCACCATCGTCCACAACGAAATTTATGATAATATGTAAACACTTTGATGTACTTAAGATAAACTTCCTTTCCACATTTGATATTCAGGATGTTTGCTTTCTGGTTATATTTATACATGCTCTCACTTTACGTTTTAATTAAATAAAGTATGCACTTAATGATAAAGCAGTTTCAGAAATGAATTTATTTGAAGGACAGGTCGAATTCATATGTGGATAACTAATTTAGATATTTATGAAATATCACGAGTAATTGTGCAAAATGTTTGCCACTATAATGGACAACTCCAACAATACGAACACTACTAGAAGGCAATCAGAACATACAGCAGCATCTACCCATCTACCAACAACAACAGACAACCAACGAATAACATCAGCTAGGTCTTCAACCGCAGGTGCAACAATTACATCAACAGATAAAGTATCTGAGCAAAATACGACAACATCCACAACTTTTGTCAAGGAGACAAATGCTGCTTCGACCATCGGGCGATCTTTTAGCAACGCAACAGCCAGTGCCACTACAACAAGGACCAACACATTGACACCGTCGCCAGAGACAAATACAGACATTAAAACTTCCACTTCTACTCGGACTAAATCTGAACCATCAAGCAGACATTCATCAACGCTTGGTGTGAGCTCTTCTTCGTCAACGATTGCGTCAACAGGCACATCAGTAATAGGTATTCCAGTTGCTATATTACATAATTATTTAAATTGGCAAAATGTTCAGTTTTAAACAAAGTAAAAAAAGTTGATTCTTTTTTTTCCTTTTTGAGATCTCGAGGACCCCTTTTATTTGCCTCGTAATAGGGACCTAGGGGTCGGGGCCATCCCCATGGGCCATTACAACATTCAAAAACAGTAACATTCCATACAGAATGCATGCAGTTATCAAGTTACAAAATAACAATTTTAACAAAAACGTTGAATTTTGTGTTACAATGACTGGATAACAATTTCAAAGATAAGACAAAGTTTCCGAATAATACTGTGTTGTGATTAATGCGAACAGTAGTTACCGTAATACTTATTTAACTGCAGATAGCCATTCACAGACCGGAAACTGCAGTATATACATCGGTAAGTACAGTTATGGAAGCGTATATCGTATATAATAAGGATATGAGGCTGTGTCGTCTTGTTGTCTTGTCGTGTTATTACATTATATGTTGTTAAATTATGTCGATTTGTTCAATTCCTCAACTGAATAATTATGTTGCTTCGATTGACAGTCGACAAAAAAGGTTCAACACGTTTTGTCGACATTGTTTTCGTCAAGACAACTTGTTTTGTCAACAGAAAGCATATAAACCTTGACGTGAATAAGTGAAAGAGTCGACATAATTTTGACAACGCGTCGTGATAGAACTCGCCATACTGGCATAAAAAAAACCCGACAAGATTACTTGATAAGATCATCAGTATAAACGGTATACGCTTCCATAGCTTAAGTCTTGTGACAAGATGACGATTGCACCACGGTTTTGGGTTTCCTCTTTTGGTATATTTTTAGAAATCGTTATGGCTACCTTGCTTATAAATTATTTTTCAATATTAAACAGACGTTATAGGTATAATATATTATATATTACAAAAAAGCATACTGGGATGTAAAAACCTAGTTAACAAACTCAGTTAATAAGTGAACAAGTCGACATTATTGTTGAAAAAAATATATCGCTATATCACACCTCCAGCATGAATGACGCAACGCCATTGGTCCAACACTGGTCACGCGGTGACCCCATATTTTTCCATATATCACCAAATTTATATCGTACCAAAATGGCGTCTATTTTCCGATTCCGATGAATATTCCGATAAATAAATGAAACATTTAAACATGTAAACAGGTTGTAGACGTGATACATACGTTACGGGGTAAGTAGGTGACCCGACACGGGATATACCCCGTTACTTATAATAACTTATCAAGTCTCCTTTAACCAAGTCGACAAGATTACAATACCACATTATCAGTATATACGATATGCGCTTCCATAGGTAACACCGTTGCGTGATATCTTTCAGGCATCACTGTCGGAGTTAGTGTGGTCGTCGTAGTGGCCGTTATCCTGGTGTCTATAGTTTGTTTTCTACTGAAGAGACGAAAATGGTATGTAATACGGGAATTTATCATTGTACATCGTGTCATATTATGAAACATTCGGAACTCCTCGGCCATTTTCTATCGAAAACAACCTCGGATGTATGCCGGTACATCAGTAGAAGTAGTTCGTAATATTTTGAATAATTTCATTTATAAAATGTATTGTTTTAGCTTGTATTTGTAGATCTAAGTCTAAATTGATTGCCAGTGAAGTGCTATGCAAGCATAATAAAGATTACAAAGAGTTAAGTCATTAAGTTTAACTGCTAAAATGAGATTACTACGCGATCTACTTGCAGCGTAGTTAAAGTGTACCGATTTTTGACATTGTAAACCGTCCATATACATCCGAGGTTGTTTCGATAGAAAATGGCCGAGGAGTTCCGAATGGTTATGGACCCGGATACATTTAGAATGTGATAAGTATTCATTATGCTAAAACATAATATTCGCGCAGGAATACCACCGGTTGTAGCGACAGTTGGTGTTCGGTAGTTATATTATAGTATGTCTTCAAAGTTATAAGTTATATTATAAATTTGGCTTTAAATTTGTATTTCGCTTTCACTAATTAAAGTGACACTCTTATTCAAAATCAATACATACAAATGTATAACAAACATAAATTTTGACTGAAAAACCTTTAACAACTTACTATATGATACATTTATGGAAAATATTACTTACTGATAACAAGATTGTAACCGTGTATTGAATATCAGAAAGCGCAAAATTATTAAATGATTGGTGAATGCTAAAAGATTTACTGTGTTCTACTATAGTCTCATAAGGTATAATACTATAGTCTCATAAGGTATAATACTATAGTCTCATAAGGTATAATACTATAGTCTCATAAGGTATAATACTATAGTCTCATAAGGTATAATACTATAGTCTCATAAGGTATAATACTATAGTCTCATAAGGTATAAATACCCTGTTTTATGCTCATTTCTTTCAAATTAAACTCGGTATCTTTCACAAGAACAAATTTTGTTGACATTTATTCACCCTTTTTGGAATATTAAAACAATATTCTTAATTGTGGTAAATCTTATTAGTAAGTAAGAGTGCATCTTTAAGCTAACATTTGAGCTAACATTATTCATAACATTGACAATGCACCATTGTTGTTTGTAAACTAAGTCTTGTAGCCTCGCCGAGTTGAGAGAGGATGCGTAGGAAGCTTTAAAGTGACACTCTTATTCCAAATCAATACATACACATGTATAACAAACATAAATTTTGAGTGATGAACCTTCAACTACTTACTAAATAATGCATTTATGGAAAATAATAATAACTGATAATAAGGTTGTAACCGTGTATTTAATAGCTGAAAACGCAAAAATATTAAATGATTGGTGAGTGCTAAAAAAATTACTGTGATCTACTATCGTCTCATAAGGTAGAAGTACAGTGTTTTCTGCACCTTTCTTTCATAATAAACTTGGTATCCTTCATAAGAACCATTGTTTTCAACATTTATTAATATTGGGTATAATAAAACAATTGTATTATTTGTGGTAAATCTTATTTGGGAGTAAGAGTACATCTCTAAGCTACGCCAAATGTACATGTAATAGTTGCAGTCGTTCGTGGAATCTCTCTATTATCTTGTATTTAAAGGTGAACTGATATTCTCATTAATTTCTGTCCTCGTGTTTAACATGCCATTTTAGACTTATAATATGAACACAGACCTGGATAACGTAAAAAATAGTCCTAATGTAGACGTACACGTGTCGTTTCACATAAATTACTGTACATATTCGGTATCAATCGGAGCACTTTGGCCCTTTTCCATCGAGCCTAGGATGTTCGTCGGTGCATGAGTAAAAGTAGTTCGTAAAATAATGATTATAATTTTAATTAATTGTTATGTTTAAGCGTGAAATGTATATGATTAAATTCAAATTGATTCCCAGTGAAGTGTTTTATTGCATAAATGATAAATATTCATTAGAGTAAATTGCTTAAAAGCCTTAACTGCTAAATTGAAATTACAACGCGATCTACTTGCAGCGGAGTTAAATGTAAAGAATTCCGACATCCATATAGAGCCGAAGTTGTTTTTTATGGAAAATGGCCGAGATATTCCGAATGATTCGATATAAACGCAATTACTAGCACTAGCAAACAAGATTTTTGTTATCTAATTTCATAAAAATTGCTGTTCATTTTTTATTGAATTTAAAGCTGCACTCTTACAGATTGAACGTTTTAACAACTTTTTTTATTTTATTTTTGTCATGGAACGAGCCATTTTTTGCGAAAATGCATGGAAACCAGTTATATAAGACTGCTGACAAAAAATTAGATCGCAGATTTTTAAATTTAAGTTGAAAAAATAAAGTTTTAATGCATTTTTCTTAAACCGTTAGTAACGGTTTAAGTCATAAAACATTAATTTTCGAACGGAAAAATAAAAATCTGCGATCTGATCTTTTGTCAGCAATCTTTTATCATTGGTTTGCAGATATTTACGCAATAAAATGCTCTCTCCAAGACAAAAAATAAAAAAAGTTGTTAAATCGGTAAATCTGTGAGAGTGCAGCTTTAAGGCCGGTGTATACACCTCAGACAAGAGCCAAGCGGAGCAAAAACGCTATAAAACGCTTTTTGTGTTTTTTTTTTTTTTCAATTTTAGAAAAAGGGGCCTAACGGAGCAATGATTAAAGTAAGAGTTATGGGATTTGCTATACAGGTGCGTACTTTCTCCCACCTCAGATAAGTAGATCCAATCATTTAACCATGCTAGATATTCTTTTCTTGCCCACGGGCGAAGATAAAATGCCCGTATGGAACTCCTTTTACCACATTGTAATTACCTCCCTTGTTGAAGACTGTCGTCAGTAGCATCAAGGAAATCTTGTCTTATGGTAATATTTAGAACACTAATTAATTATTTCTCGTTTCAAATGTCACCATAAAACAGTTTTCATGCACCATTCAAGAAATAATGCTTCATTCTCCTTAGAACTATTTAAAAAGACCGATTTGACTATTAATATTAACTGGATCACTGCGCGTTTATCCATGACAACCACGTGCTAGCGCATATCCATACGCAATTATTTTCACTAAGCAAAAAAGAGTTCCAGCAAAAAATACATTTTTACTTAATTTTGTTTAACTGAGGTGGAAGAAAAAGCATCTACCATAGCCGCTCGTATAAGATAGGTTCATCCCGACCCTCGCGCAGGGTGTTTTGCGGAAACTCGGTAAACCTCGTTTCCGCAAAACACCCTACGCTCGGGTCGGAATGAACCTATCTTACACTCTCGGCCATGGAAGATACTTATAGTCTCTGGGAACAAGTGTACCAAGTTTCATCTGAATATCTTGAACGGTGTTTCGGTTATACACCAAGTCTATCACAATACTAAAACAAAATCAAAGACGTAAGAGCTGATGTTGAAAAGTTTTTAATTATACGGAAATTTATAAATACAAACAATCTGAAAATAATTGTTTAAGGATTAATAAAAAAAACTATTCAACTACAAATGCAAACATCGAAGATTTGCGCCTACATTATTCTTCCTTCTGTTCATACTTAAAACTTCCTTTTCATGTATAAACATGTACAGTTTTATATTGAATAACGAACAGAATATCAAAGAATAGAACATATTTTAGTTACAGTTTACATTTTAGGCGCGTAGTTACATTTCAGGCGCGTAGCTGACTGTACGCAAATACGCAGTTGCGTATTGAAATTTTGACAGGTCGAAGTTTTTGTCATACCAAAACCCCCGAAAAAAAAAACGAATTTGAAATTAAATCCGAAGGGGGGGGGGGGGGGGCTAAGGGATGAATAGGTTAATATTTTGTCTGTCATCGTTCTGCGTAATCCCAATTTGGCCCTAGCTACGCGCCTGCATTTACATACAGATAACAACATTACAACTTCACAGTGCTGTGTGCGACATTAAGAAATAGCATAATTGTCATATAACTAACTCTTATTAATTACAGGATAGAAAAGATAAAAGACGAGCAGAGAATTACAGATCTGTGGTCGGCTACAGCCTACAGCAACACGATCATTAACGACAACTTCATGGATTACCAACTTGCCTCTCCCGCCAATATTAGAAACAGTCGATTACGTACCAGGCGGAAGTCGTCCAAAATTTCTGACCAATCAAATCAAATTAGCCAAGGGGAACAATTCGAACAAGGTGCTTACCCCGATAATTTTGAATTTGACAGCGGAACACTGAGAAGGAATACCTATAGTGCTCCTGATGGTCTTGCGAGGTTAGATATGGCAACGCTGTCAGAAAATACTAGTAATAAAGGTATGACTATGTCCGCAGAGCATGCGAGAACGCTAGAATACCGAGCACGTGCGTCAACTTTCACGGGGAAGAGGAATAAGCTTGATCGCCACGTGTTATTGAGTCATGAGGAGTTAATAGAAGAAACTATCGATGCAGAAATACTCCGAGAACAGGTCGACAGTAGTATTGTTACTGAGCTTTAGCGTAATTAGAGATCATATGTATAAATAATTCAAACATACGTAGTGTCATAACTTAAGGGGTCGCTTCAAAACAATAAGGGTTTGAAGGACTTAAAAATAATCCGGAGATAAGTCGAGAATTGTTTGACAGTAGTATAGTAACTGAGATTTAGTGTAAGGGATATCTTAAGTATACATATTTCAAACATATGTAGTTTCATAACTTAAGGGATCGCCTCAAAACAAAGGGGGCTTGAATGACTACACAGTAAACCGGATATACGTCGAGAATAGTTTGACAGAAGCGTTGTTATTGAGCTGTAGTGTAATAGAAATCTTAATAATAAATATAATAAATAAATAATTCAAACGTACTTAATCTAATTATAGCTTAAGGGGTCGCCTCAGTACAATGATGGTTTAAATGGCTTAATTATAACCCGGAGATACGTCGAGAATAGTTTGACAGTAGTGTTTTACTGAGCTCTAGTGTAATAGAAATACTACACGTATAAATAAATCAAACATACTTGATGCAATAATAGCTTAAGGGGTTGCCTCAGTACAAATATGATTTGAAGGACTTAATTATTAATCGGAGACACGTCGAGAATAGTTTTATAGTAGTGTTATTATTGAGCTATAGTGTAATAGGAATCATAATATTAAATATAATATAAAAGTAATTCAAACGTCCTTAATGTAATACTAGCTTAAGGGGTCGCCTCAGTACAAAGAGGGTTTGAAGGGCTTAATTATAAACCGGAGCCATGTGGAGAATAGTTTGACATTAGCGATGTATCTGAGCTTTAGTGTAATTAAAATCTAAGTTTAAATAGTTCAAACATACATAATGTAATACTAGCTTAAGGGATCCCCTCAGTACAAAGATGATTTGAAGGACTTAATTATAAACCGGAGCCATGTCGAGAATAGTTTGACAGTAGTGTTGTTACTGAGCTGTAGTGATATAGAAATCTTAAGTATAAACAATTCAAACATACTTAATGTAATAGCATAAAGGATCGCCTCAGTACAAAGATAGTTTGAAGGGCTTAATTATAAACCGGACAGACGTCGAGAATAGTTTGACAGTAGTGATGAAACTGAGCTGTAGTGTAATAGAAATACTACAAGTATAAATAATTCTAACATAATTAATGTAATACTAACTTACGAGATCCCCTCAGTACAAAGATGGTTTGAAGCGCTTAATTATAAACTGTGTATCAAAGTATTTATCATGTATTATGTTTTACCTAAAAAAGTGTAACTCAAGACGCTTTCAACTGTTGGAATGATGACCTTCCCGAACAACTTTTTGTATTGTGAAATACCCTTAAATGTATAAGAAAATTAAACTATAGTTTGTAATGGATATGTTACTACAGTCGAACCCCGTTGTCTCGAATTCGCTTGGCTCGATTTTCTTGTTGGCTCGATCTGGATATAAAGGACCGATTTCTTTCTACTAAATGTAAGCATTCCTGCTTGGCTCGTATTTCCCGAGGATTAAGGAATTTCTTGTCGGTCCCTGGGAGCTCGATCCATCGAGGTTTGACTTTTTGTTGAAATTGCTAATGAATTCAATTAAAAAAAAAAAAGGCTGGTTTGCATAAAACCCCTATCTTTGAAACAAGCACAAATATACACAAAATTGTTTCCAAACTAATTTATAATCATTGAAAGGTGAATCCTTCTGTTATGCACCAGCCAATTGTAACCACGGCCCCCTCCTCAGGTCCGGGGGTATTACCGGGGATAGCCGGGGAAATGGGCCGTGTTTTTACCTTCCAGGTGTCCCCGCAGTGCCGGGTGAATGCGGTGGTTTTGTCTTCACGCCAAAAATAGCGGAGAATGGGCCTTACCTAGAGTCCCTGGGGGTGGGGGCATTTGGCGGGGATTTTACTAGGTAGTTGTCTCCGCAGGGTGGAATTTTACCTGGGAGTGGCTGAACCGAAAGTCAAGGTCCCCGCTATTCCCCGGACCTTGGGGGCGTGGTTACAATTGACTGGTGCATTAGGGACACGGGTCGTGCATGCGACTTTTCGTCTTGGTATGTCCTTTCACACGACGCTTTATCTTGATATGTCGAACCCTTGTGGCAAGTAATTTTGGAATCTGTCCATACAGCAGAATGTTATATCCCAAACACGACCACCTTTACTCTTATGCCTTTATATGCAGCATTCAATCGTTAACGAACAGTAAGTATGAACTGGACTTTGAGGTAGGAACACGGTTTGTGCAAGCGACACATCATCTTGATGTGTCGAACATTATATTATAATCTGCCCATACAAGAGAAAGTTACAGCCTTGACACGAGCATCTATACTCATTTTTCTTTATATGCAGCATTAAATTGTGACAAACAGTAACGATGACCTTGACCTTAGAGGTAAGGACACAGGTCTTGCACGCGACACGTCATCTTGATATTTCAAACACTTTTGGCAAAGTATATTAAAATATCTCCATAAAAGAAAAAGGTTACAGCCAAAACATGACCACTTCTACTCTATGTCTATACTGTATGCAGCATTCCATAGTAAACAAACCGCATGTGTGACCTTTGACTTAGAGGAAGGAACATTTTATTTTTGTAAATACTAACATAATGAAACTGATGAGATCCAGGAGAATGGTCTATGTTGTAATAAAAAAGTTTCAAATAAGTAGGTCTCTCAATGAGATCTATTTGAACCAAGTTATATGGTACTCCAACTATGAGAAAAGTAAGTTATAGCGCGGACATGAGCGTGTGAACTCTGACCTAAAATGGCTCGTGGCGCTTGACCTTTGAGGTATGGACCCGGTTCAAGGTCACTTCACATTGTCTCAATCTAGATAACATTTGTTGTAAGTTAAATAGTAATCAATCAATGCATAATTAAGTTATAGCGCGGACACGAGCATGTGAACTCTGACCTTTAAATGTCTCGTGTTAGCTTGACCTTTGAGGTATGGACCCGGGTCAAGGTCACTGTACATCGTCTCAATGAGGACAACATTTGTACCAAGTTATACGGTAATCAATCAATGCATAAGTAAGTTATAGGGCGGACACGAGCATTTTCACTGTGACCTTTGAATGTATGGGGTGACCTTTGAGGTATAGACCTGGGTCGAGGTCACTGTACATCATCTCAATTAGGACAACGTGTGTACCAAGTTATATTGTAATCCATCAATGCATAAGTAAATTATGGCGCAGACACGAAAATGTGTTCTCTGACCTTTAAATTTCTCGCGTGACCATGACCGTGACATCGTCTCTATGAGGACAGACAGACAGACAGACAGGCAGACTGACGGACGGACAGACTGACGAACGGACGGGCGGACGAAGTGTATTCCTATGATCCCCTCCCCACTCTGTGGAGGGGGATTAATAAACTTTATTTTTATGTTTGAAGGTTTGAATTCAACTGCACATAAATTCAACATGTTAATATTGTTTCCGATCCCTATCATAGCTGTTTTGTTCTTGCAATGAGAGTTTAAAATGCATGTTTTGTACTTTATATGTTATATTCATTAATTTGATTACTTACAACTAGTTTAGCCATTTTTAAGGGCTTTGTGACAAAATTTTGCAGGGGACCTTCCGTTGTTCATTGAGATAAATTAAGACGCCTTAACCAGAAATGATATTTCTTTTCGTGTTGTTTTCCTTAAGTTTAAGGGGAAATCAGTCAATAACATCATAAACTACATGTTGTTTTTTCTTTATTCTTTTGTCCTAAGTACATTTATTATAAATAAAAAACTTGTTTCAAATAACAAACATGGATAACAGACTGTAAAGAGATAAAACACATGTACACTAGATATCAAACAGCCCCGTATTCAGTAACTTTTGGAGCCTAATTTCGATGTTTTGTAGCTAAAAGCTTACTTACACAATTGCCAATGCTCTGCTTTTGTTTTCATAAGGCATAGCTTTATATAAGGAATGAATTGCGGGATTGGTGTCATTATCGGGGTATGAACGCAGTTGGGCTGGTTAATGCGTGTGGAGTCAAGGCCTCCACCGTACTTTAACCACACCCAACTGCCTTCATTTCCCATATAATGACATCAATCCACAATTCGTAACTTGTATTTACACCAATATTTCATTCAAGAATTGTTAAAAGAATATTTATTTCATTTAAAAGCTTACAGTATTTTTTTTCACCTATTCTGTAAATAGAGCAACATGACTTTAACCGGAAACAGTTTATCATATGATGTCACAATAATGCTTGAAAAAAATCACTACAAAACACTTTTTAACTTCAAATTGAAATGCTAATAACAACAGTACAGCTTCTGACTCCACACAGTTTAAACAGACCAACTGTGTTCATACCCAAATAAAGACACCAACCCCACAATTCATTCCTTTAATGTTTGAAGTATATTTTCAGCCCGAGATTCCGCCCGATTCCCCTCCTGAACAAGAGTGACACTCACAAAATACGCCCATCAATAATTTCTTGGATTCTAAGACAACTTACTGTCACATTGGCCCTTTGAGAAGCAAGCTTTTCAAGAAGCAAATGATTTCCCAAAGACGATCAACGTGTTCGGGATTTGAAAAACAACATTCATGTAAAAATCGTCTCCAAGAGATGATTCATCCTTAATCGTACCCAAGAGACAATCAGTGTGTACTTGGCAAAGCATTTATACCGGCAAACAACATTCTTGGTAAAGATTTTATAGCTACAAACATTTTCAGCAAGTTTGGTGAAGGTCAGATGAGAATTGTTCAAGTTAGAGAGTAGACAAAGCTTAAATGGCAAGGGCAGTAATCCTGAAGTGCTTCGGGGCATTTGGCTGATTATCATACTTGACCGATTTATTTTACCAACAAATATTTTCAGCAAGTTTGGTGAAGATCAGATGATAACTGTTCAAATTAGACAGTGGACAAAGCAAAAATGGCAAATTTTGACCAATTCAAGGGCCATAATCCTGAAGAGCCTGGCTGGTTATAGAACTTTGCCAAGAATATATACCAACAAACATTTATAGTAGCAAGTTTGGTGAAATTCGGATAAAAACTGTTCAAAAAAAAAAAGTTTGAGAGTAGACAAAGCTAAAATGGCCAATTTTGATAAATTCAGGGGGCCATAACTCTGGAGTGCCTAAAGCGATTAGGCTGGTTATCGAACTTGACCTAGATATTTCACCAACAAACACTTTCATGAAGTTTGGTGGAAATTAGATGAGAGATGTTCAAGTTAGAGAGCGGACAAAGCTAAAATGGACAGTTTTGACAAATTCAGGGGGCCATAACTCTGGAGTGCCTAAAGCGATTTGGCTGGTTATTGAACTTGACCGAGATATTTCACCAACAAACACTTTCATGATGTTTGGTGGAAATTGGATGAGAAATGATCAAGTTAGAGAGCGGACAAAGCTAAAATGGCCAATTTTGACAAATTCAGGGGGCCATAACTCTGGAGTGCCTAAAGCGATTTGGCTGGTTATCGAACTTGACCTAGATATTTCACCAACAAACACTTTCATGAAGTTTGGTGGAAATTGGATGAGAAATATTCAAGTAAGAGAGCGGACAAAGCTAAAATGGACAATTTTGACAAATTCAGGGGGCCATAACTCTGGAGTGCCTAAAGCGATTTGGCTGGTTATTGAACTTGACCGAGATATTTCACCAACAAACACTTTCATGACGTTTGGTGGAAATTGGATGAGAAATGATCAAGTTAGAGAGCGGACAAAGCTAAAATGGCCAATTTTGACAAATTCAGGGGGCCATAACTCTGGAGTGCCTAAAGCGATTTGGCTGGTTATTGAACTTGACCTAGATATTTCACCAACAAACACTTTCATGAAGTTTGGTGGAAATTGGATGAGAAATGTTCAAGTTAGAGAGCGGACAACATTGTGGAGCCGCCATGAGTGTTCCCATAATACGGCCATCGTAAGATGGGCGTATAAAAAGTATATATTTTCCCAAGCCAAAGTAAAAAGAACATTATATGAATCAAGTTAGTATTTTTCCCCTTTTTGACAAAAAGACACTATTTTTCTTCTATCAAATGGCACTGCCAACATTCCCTTAAAAAGTGGAAAAAACTGTGCATAATTTTATATTTGTACTGTTTCTAGCAACATGTGTACTAACTTTCATTGTAATATATTGACCGTTTTTTATGCGTAAGGTCAAAGTTTGTGTACAATGGCGATAACAACACCAAAGCAACAACAACACCAAGGCTCTGACAGATGAACCTCTCTCTTCAAATAAACAATGAACTAAATATCTATCTCATTGGATTATTCTTGGCATTGATAATATACATACAAAGTGATGGCTATAACAAAGGTATCATTCTAAATATAATATGCTTTTTTAAACATAAAAAAATTAATTTAATTTTAACACGCTTATGATATGATAATTATGAAAATACCTTTTAAATACTAATACATGTATAATGGAATAAAAACAAAAAAACTCCCATCAATAGCATACAATGTCCTGTTACATATATATATATATGTTTTTATACATGTGTATATACATTTGAATATGGCAATGTTATGATAGCTCATATACTCCATCTATGATATCATTTATAACACATCATTTATAACCAGAGAAAACAGATTTTCAGTGTCAATAATTCCCGGCAAACATGGATTTAATGAGCTTAGTTGAAATAGCAGTAAGAAAATGTTTACAAACTTGAATCTAGACATTAAGAACACATCTACTTAATAAACAAAAAATCATTGAAATTAATATATATAATGATTCCATAAACAAACTAATTAATATTATTGTGAACTGATTTATTAAAAGTTATTATTACACAAAGCACTGATTGTTCAGACCTTCTTTAAGTTAATAACTAGATTAACCATGTCGTTGGACATTTTTAAACGTGAATCATTTCAGGATTTGCTCACACATTTAAATATAAACATCAACTGCTGAAACAGTTGTCTCAAATACAATGTATTGTTAGAAATACAGCGGATCAAAAGTGTAGCAATTAAACTTCTGGAGCAGTAACAACTTTAAAGTTAACAATGCTGTTAACTTTAACAAAATTCTGAACAAATGGCTCATTATAACAGAACATGACATTATGCCCATACACATTCTGACCCAATTTGATGATCATTTCTCAAAAGCTTAATTCTCAAGTTTTTTTATCATACAAGACTGATATAAGGCAATTTCTATAATCAAAGGGTGATAACTCTCAATTGACTAGGACATTATACAGGTAGCTTGCTATTGAACTTGTCTGAGATATTATGCCCATACATATTGTGCCAAAAATTGGTGATTATTGGATTAAGATGTCTATAGTTATTAATCAGACAACATTGATTTTAGGTATTTTCTACAATTAAAGGGCGATAACTCTCGAATGACCAAGAAATATGGCTGGTTATCAAGATTGTTTGAGATATTACATTCATACACATTTTGTACCAAAGTAAGCGATGATTTGACAAGGGCTAAAGTTATTGATCTGACAAGACCAATTTAAGGTACTTTCAATAATGAAAGGGCAATAACTCTTGAGTTACAGAAGCAATTGGCTAGTTATCAAATTTGTCCAATAGTTACGCCCATACACATTCTGATTCATATAAAGGTAGTTTCTATCATAAAAGGGTGATTACTCTCAAGTGACCAGGGTGATATTTAATGGCTGGTTATCGAACTTGTCCAAGATTTTATGCCTTGATTATTTCATTATATATACGGGCATATAAAAAGCGAGTTTTTGTCAAGCTGTACAATTTTACTGAAAAAAGTATCATATAGTATTGCATTAAATGGCAACAAATGTAACATTCTTTAGATCACATCACCAATGAAAATTTTACTCATTTTTGGTAAATATTTTGACACTAAATTAGTAGGGCGAAATGTCAATAATACAAAGAAAATATTTAATGGTTGAATTACACACAAAACCAGTTATGTAATGAGATAAATGAAAATACAGTCAATCCTCGTTGGCTCGAAATCACTTGGCTCGAACTCCTTATTGGCTTGATATGAAGGACCAATTTCTTTATACTCAACGTAAGCACTCACGTCTGGCTCGAACTTTGCGAGGCTCGAGGTATTTTCGCCAGTCCCTGTGAGTTCGAGCCAAAGGGGTTCGACTGTATTGTATTATGCTAGAGTGACATAAAATAGGAAAATCCATCTACTAGATACATGTTTTACTCCATTGAATAAAAAAAGGTTTGATCTAAGCTCAATCGGCATCAAAAGTACATAAAATATATACAGTCTTTAATATTAAAACACAAATAAAATAGTCTCTTTTTATGCTCTGAATCAGTGATTCATTTTTAACACCACTTGAATACATACCCTTGAATACAAGGGTATTTGTTTTCTTTTCATAACCATGGGTTTTGAGGGAATAACTATCAGTCCTTAAGGTATGAAATTTTGGATATATATTCATTTTAAAATAATTCATCCTGCAAATGCACATACATCAATGAAAATGGTCATCTTTTAAAGGGTCAGACATAAAAAAAATCTGCATAAAAAATAATACCCCATATCAGGTCACTCTCCAACCCCATAACTTATAATATTAGTTACAACTCACAAAACTTGTTTAAATAATTTATGTTTTATAATAAATTATTGCAAACTATAATTTATACACCATTTTTTGCCATTGTTAAAATCACTAACAGTAAAAATGACACATTTTTTGCAATAAAAGAGGCCCCAGCCTCAGTTCTAAAATGGCGAGAAAAATACTGTTCTCTTATGAATATGCCTCGCCACTACACTCTTTATACATGGAAAAAGTATGAAAAAATTTAAATAAATGTAATATTTGATAATTGTGAATTAAGCCACAAAGTCCGAAGTTAAAAAAGCGCCAAAATATTGCTTTATTTTTATATCAGTCAATCCCCTGCTTTTTTTATTTGATTAATACATTCAAATGAAGAAAACAAAATAATGCATTAAAATCCAAAAAGACAATTTTGGCATCACCCAAAATTTTCTGACAGCCTTTAAAGCTGCACTCTCACATATTGAACGTTTTGACAACTTTTTTATTTTTTGTCTTGGAATGAGCCAATTTTGTGTAAATATCTAAAAACCAGTGAAATAAGACTATAAGACTGCTGACAAAAGATTAGATCACATTTTTTTCATATGTTTGTTCAAAAAGAAATTATTTATGGCTAAAAGCCTTACTAAGTAAGTACTAAACGCTTCAAGAAAAATGCATAAAACCTCTATTTTTTATTATAAATATGAGAACCTGTGATCTAAATTTTTGTCAGTAGTCTTAGATGACTGGTTTCCATGCATTTTTCGCAAAAATTGGCTCATTCCAAGACACAAAATAAAAAGTTGTCAAAAGGTTCAATCTGTGAAAGTGCTGCTTTAATGTGTTTCTCTTTCAAATCATAATAAGTTAAGCGAGCCAAATAAAACTCATAGCTCAGAGTTGATACATACATGTACAAACTTTATACAGTTTAAATTAAAATTGAACTTAATTCAAACAGATATTTAAGATATGGTTTGAGCATCATCCTCTTTTGTCACCATTATAGACGAAGTCACAGATTTGTTGGTGCTTTCCACCCCGAATATTTCTTCATTAGCGATATAAGGTGTCTCCACAAAGCTAAACTCTTTCCCTAAGATCAAATTAAGCGCGGACTGTTCGTAATGATGGCATCCCGAATACAAATACCTTGGTCGTTTTTCGCTACAATATCCACCAGAGTTTTGCGAACCGGTAGGACTAATACACTCCTCTACTAACGCACATTTTATCCATGGCAGCATTATTTTCGTCCGAACCTTTTCGGTATTAAACACAACTAGATGGCTAGTTTTCACCGCCCTGTGGAAATAATACTGCTCCTTTTTGACATCAAAAAATGTGTACATCTTGAAATAAGTTATACTAGATGTTGTATCTTTGATTGACCACGCGACTATTCCAATCTCCCTGGCCTTTGAAATCACACCGGCGATACTTTGCATTCCATTGATGAAGTATTCCTGTGGGTTGGACCATATAACAGCGTGGTAAGAGTTTAGACTCTCCTGGAAAGAAAACAAGGTCAGTATTCAACCGTAGAATGCGAAATCATTTGTCTGATTTATATCAGGTCTTAAAAGCTGCACTTTCACAATTTGCATGTTTTGACAACTTTTTTTATGCTACAACGCATGGGAACAAATGATATAAGACTGCTGGCAAAAAAACAGATTGCAGATTTTCATATTTAAGTTCAAAATTTGATGTTTTATGCATTTTTCTTAAACCGTTAGTAACGCTTTAAGCCATAAAACATTCATTTTCGAAAGGAAATGAAAATTTGCGATCTGATCTTTTGTCAGCAGCCTTATATCACTGGTTTGCAGATATTTACACAAAAATTGGCTCATTACAAGACAAAAATTGAAAAAGTTGTCAAGACGGTAAATCTGTGAGAGATCAGCTTTTAATAAGTTTAATTACTGATTCAGACTCCTAAGCTCTGGAAAGGGCTTAATTTAATTAATTATTTCATAAACACATTGTATTCTGCTCTTGAAAATATAAGAATTTGAAATATTCAAAAAAATAAGTATTTACCTTCATGCCAATAAAAAAAACATTAAACTCTTAAAACACAAAATGTCAATAGATGCATGTGTACCCTGTATAATATTTAATTTGATACAAGCAGCATCCACACTAAATGACTCGATCCTGTCGAAATTTTACTATACAACGGTGGTGTGAACGCCAATGCTAGTCTGCTTTTTTCCTAAACAAGGTGCACAACTCTATAATTATTAAAGTGAGCCTTGCGATAAATGTACATCTTGTAACTGGCAACATGTGAGTTTCATCACAATATCTTGAACATTATCTAAGTTATGGCCAAGGTTAATTTTTATTCATAAATAGGTTACCCTCTTATTTGGCATGCAAAAGAAATACAATTTGTTCAGGCAGTAATTGACATCATTTGATTTTTTACCTGTAAAAGGAGAGGTACATACGCCCCCAGACTGTTCGAGCGTACATGTGAAGGGTATCTGTTGAAGACAAACGTCTTCACTTCACAGTTGTATACGCTACCATTGCACGCTTTTGATAGCTGTAAATAAAGGTCATACACATGTAAAAAGTAACCACTGAAATATTATCTGGAAGGAAAACAGATCGACTTTGAAAACATGGAGAATCCTTTACAAACAATGAGATGCTAACAACAAACAGAGAGGTGTACCACAAACATGAAGATTTTCCACAAACAGGGAGTTTTTTCCATAAACAGTAAGAAGTGTTCCAACCACAAACAGGGAGAAGTTTTCCACCAATGGAGAAGTTTATTACAGAAGTTTTCAATAAACAGGGAGAATTGTTCACAAACAGGGAGAAGTTTTTCACTAACAGTGAGAGGTCTTAAAATTACAAACTGGGAGAATATTTCCACAAAGAGGAAGAAGTTTGTCACAAACTGGGAAAGGATTTTGGCAAACATGGAGAAGTTCTCCACAAAGAGGGAAAACTTTTCCACAAATAGGCTACATGTAGGTGTTAGAACAAAATTTTACCATGATTATATAGTTATTTTACCATTATTATTTAGTAATTTTACCATGATTACAGTGATTTTTTGGTGCTATTTACTGCCTTCTAAAGGCTGTTTCCCCTTGCAAAAATCTGTCCATTTTTCCCAAAATTTATAATATTTTCCCTATTTGATCTAATTTTTTCCCAATTTATCAATGCAAATTTTCGTTAATGAATAAAAAAGCAATGAATTTCACAGCATAATGTAATTGTATACATAAAAAAGTTAAAAACATGCTTATTTGCCATTATTTGTTTTGGCCTCATTTTGTATTTTTCCCAAAGTGACTGGTTTTCCCAATTTGCAAGGCACAGGCAGTAAAAATAATTCCAAAAAAATCACTGGATTATATAGTTATTTTAATTTACCATGATTATATAGTAATTTCATTAATTTGTTCCTTAAATAACAAGATCTATGGAATAATTCAAATTTATCAAACATAACATATTGTAACATTAAAATAAAACTTAACCAATATTTTTAGTATTAATGATGGATGGATTTCCTTAAAGTGACACTCTTATTCAAAATCAATACTTACACATGTAAATTACAAACATAAATTTTGACTAATAAACCTTAAACTACTAACTAAATTATGCATTTATGGAAAATATTTACTACTGGTAACAAAATTGTAACTGTGAATAATAGCAGAGAGTGCAAAAAATATTAAATGACTGGTGAATGCTAAAAGATTTGCTGTAGTCTACTATAGTCTCATAAGGTCGAATAGAAATAGCTTGTTTTATTCTAATTTCTTTCAAATTAAACTTGATATCTTTTATAAGAACCATTGTTTCTGACATTGATTCTTCCTTTTTTGGAATATCAAAAAAAAAAATTAATTGTGGTAAACTTTATTTAGGAGAAAGGGTGCATCTTTAAGCTACACAGCCTTACCATAGTATTTTCCTTGCCACTGATCCCAAGATCGTAGAACACAACCAGCTTCTTCGGAACATACTTCTTTACGGAATTAAGGAACCTGACTGCCTCGTCATAACAGCCAGATAACAATGGAACGACAATCACGGGATCTTTCGCTAGAACTTCGGCATCCAGAAGTCTTTTAGCTCTAACAGCCCTTGTGACATTTTTTGGCACAACTGTTAAAGGGGGTTTAATCGTTGAATATGGAAAATCCAAAATGTCGAGATATTTTTTGTCAACTTCAAGCAGTTCTTTCTTGGTTTGACGTATGTTTGTTGGAATATGGATGTTCGATATTTGACGATGTGTTTCTGTGACGATGGTGTGGAGGTTGGGTGACGGGTCGACAAGGATGTATAATGTTGTTAATGTTGCGAGGATAAACAACACCAAAACATAGAAGTTCTTTGTCTTCATCTGTTCCCTGAATGACTTTCCTGAAAGCAAAAACCAAAGGCTTTATGTAACAATGATATTGTCATCTTTTGGGAATGTTGTTAAAGTGATCTTTTAACCCCAATTTCTCGAAACTTCTCCAGTCTCCCATAACAGGATTAAGTTAAGCTCACTAATTTTGTTTTTGTAAAATTTGCGTTATATTTCCATTCTTTAAGATTTTTTAGACTTTAAATAGGAATTATCTTTATGATAATTACAATTTTATTTTTTTAATTAATCCAAATCAAGTTTAAGTACATGTATGTCTTTTGGCCTATTGAAATTAAAGCTACATTGTACTTAAGCCTGTTAACCATAAGAAGTTTCAAGAAATTGGGGTCAGAAGCTTAAAAGGTTTTCAACAACAAATTGAAACACACACTAAAAAAGTTTTTGTTTTTTTTCCACCTGACTACAAAAACGGAGTAGAGTTGACGCCTATTTTGTAGGTAAGGTCAGGTAACCTCAACCAAATGTATATGTTAAGGCTGAAAGGATAGTGAAACTAATTAGTAATGGCATCATACCTGCGAAATCATGGTTTCCTCGTGCACATGTTACAGGTAAAGCATACAATTAATAACATTATATATTTTACAACAATTTTGAAGAAAATTATGATAACTTATACAAAGTCACTCTTGTTGGCACGATGTTGCGCAAGAATGTAGTCTTGTGTTGTGGGGGAAACCATATTTGCAATTAATGAGTTAAAGGGGCATAAGAAATTAAAATAGATCCAAACATTTTTAACAATGTGTATGGAAAAGGGCTCCTCCTTACGGTTCTGTTGCAAGCTGGGTAAGAAGAGATGAACCTTGACCCATCCACCCAATTACAGAAGGCTTTGACAAAGAAACTGATAATGTAAAATCCATAGTACCGTAGAGTAAGTTTCCCAATTGATATACAGGGATGGAGATATTAGGGATAAATTCGTCAGCAATTTCATTTGAAAAACAAGAGCTGTCACAGTATGTGACGAATGCCCCCGAATGTGACATTGACCTACGAACAAGGTCAGTACATGAAAAGTTGATCTTGCCTTTACGTGTCAAATACATATGGCAAGTTATTTTAAATTGCCTCTGAACATAAAAAATACCACCCATACTTGACAACCTACACTGTTATGTCCTTATATTCAGAATTCCCTTGTGAATAAACACTAAGTGTATCTTTCACCTTAGAGGTAGGGACATGGGTCTTGCACACGACACGTCGTCTTCGTATGTGGAACACATGTAGCAAGTGATTTTAAAATCTGTCCATACAAGGGAAAGTAACAGCCCTGACACGACAACCTATACTCTATGTCGTTATATGCAGCACTCCATTGTGAATAAACACTAAGTGTGACCTTGACCTTTGAGGTAGGGACACGGGTCTTGCACGCGACACGTCGTCTTGGTATGTGGAACACATGTGTCAAGTTTTTTTTTTAAATCTGTCTATACAAGGGAAAGTTACAGCCCGGACACGACAACCTATACTCTATGTCCTTATATGCAGCACTCCATTGTAAATAAACTCTAAGTGTGACCTTGACCTTTGAGGCAGGGACACAGGTCTTGCACACGACACGTCGTCTTGGTATGTGGAACACATGTGGCAAGTTATTTTAAAATCTGTCCATACAAGGGAAAGTTACAGCCCGGACACGACAACCTATACTCTATGTCCTTATATGCAGCACTCCATTGTAAATAAACTCTAAGTGTGACCTTGACCTTTGAGGAAGGGACACGGGTTTTGCACGCGACACGTCGTCTTGGTATGTGGAACACATTTGGCAAGTTATTTTAAAATCTGTCCATACAAGGGAAAGTTACAGCCCGGACACAACAACCTATACTCTATGTCCTTATATGCAGCACTCCATTGTGAATAAACACTAAGTGTGACCTTGACCTTTGAGGTAGGGACACGGGTTTTGCACGCGACACGTAGTCTTGGTATGTGGAACACATTTGGCAAGTTATTTTAAAATCTGTCCATACAAGGGAAAGTTACAGCCCGGACACGACAACCTGTACTCTATGTCCTTATATGCAGCACTCCATTGTGAATAAACACTAAATGTGACCTTGACCTTTGAGGTAGGGACACGGGTCTTGCACGCGACACGTAGTCTTGGTATGTGGTACACATGTGGCAAGTTATTTTAAAATCTGTCCATACAAGAGAAAGTTACAGCCCGGACACAACAACCTATACTCTATGTCCTTATATGCAGCACTCCATTGTGAATAAACACTAAGTGTGACCTTCACCTTTGAGGTAGGGACACAAGTCTTGCACGCCACACGTTGTCTTGGTATGTGGAACACATATGGCAAGTTATTTTAAAATCTGTCCATACAAGGGAAAGTTACAGAGCTGGACGGACGGACGGTGCGATTTTAATATGCCCACCTTCAGGGGCATAAAAAGGTTTGTGCACACTTTATACTGTGATTGCTGACCCTACAAGTGAAATTGTTATGGTTAAAAAACATGGCTTTATTTTTTTAGACTGCCAGCAAAGAAAATAAAAAAGTGTGTTGGTGAATATAATGGAAGCGTAAGTGTCAGGCTTGCCATGCATCTATTTTTTATGGCTACGGTATTAGTCCAAGAGCACATGAGTGCCACAGGCATAATGATATTTTATAGAGATCAATGTTCTGGACCACAATAATAACAAGACCCAGGGTGCCAACATTCCAGGGTGGCTGGGGTCAACTTGTTGCATCCACACATTACTCTGCACTATTGTAGTTATGGAATATTTGCAACAGTAACAGTGGTCAAAATTAGCACAAGTCTGCAAATTCAAATTCAAACTCTGGGTTTTATACAGCTGGGCTTGTTCAAAAATGTGATGCCAAGCAGAAATATATATATATGAATTCGGGCTTATATTCATCCAAAAAGACTAATGCCGATGACTGCAGTACAGTCTTGAAGTTTTACAACATCCACAATACAACCCAGACCTCTCACCAAGTGACTTCTAGTAGAATCCCCACATCAAGCCATGTCTACCCGGACTTTGTTTTCAGAAACAAAGTGCTGTTGGGAGAGCCTTTACCAGTTTATCAATTGTACACCTAAATATATAAACAAGAGGGCCAAATGGCCCTGAATCGCTCACCTGTCATATATTGCACATTGGTTTGATAAGAAATCTGGATGGTTCAAAGTAGTTAAGGTTTTTTAGAAGTCTGGGTCATTTTTTACCCCAATGCCAAAGTTTGGACAATAAAGGTAGAGGTCCACTTAATGATGTATTATGCCAAATAGCTCTAATCCTTGTGACTTCGGAGAGAATTTTTTTTTTATGCTTCTATTATATACAAATATTGAAAACCTAAGCCTATGAACACGGGGCGTGGCCAATTTTGACCCCAGGGCTAAAGTTTGAACAATCTTAATAGTGGTCCAATAAACGATGCTTCATACCAAATATCTAAGGCCTTCGCCTTTTGGTTTCGGAGAAGAAGATTTTTTAAGTTTTCATCATATACATATATAAGGAAACCCATGACCGCCCGGGTGGGGCCATTTTTTGACCCCAGGGCCAAAGATTGAACAATATTGGTACAAGTCAACTAGATGATATATCATGCCAAATATCTAAGCTCTTGTCACTACTTGATTTTACGTGTGTATCTATATATGTTTATTTGTTATTAATTGTTGTATGTGGCCCATATTGAAAATTGGTATGTGTACTAAATATGTTATCCAGTTTAGATTAAGACGTTACTTGTCTTTGTGAGTTCGGAGAAGATTTTTTAAGTTATCACTATAACACATATAGAGAAAACCCATCAGCCCCGGGGTGTGGCCAATTTTGACCCCAGGGCCATAATTTGAACAAATTTTGTAGAGGTCCACTAGACGATGAATCATGCCAAATATCTAAGCTCTAAGCCACGTAAGTTCAGAGGAGATGATTTTTAAAGTTTTCACTATAAACATATAGAGAAAACCCATGACACCCCAAGGGGGCGGGGCCAATTTTGACCCCAAGGCCATAATTTAAATAATCTTTGTAGAAGTCCACTAGACGATGAATCATGCCAAATATCTAAGCTCTAGTCCAAGTAAGTTCAAAGGAGAAGATTTTTGAAGTTTTAACTATAAACATATAGAGAATACCCTAACCCCCCGGGGCGGGGCCATTTTTGACCCCAAGGCCATAATTTGAACAATCTTTGTAAAGGTCCACTAGACGATGAATCATGCCAAATATCTAAGCTCTAGTCCATGTAAGTTCAGAGGAGAAGATTTTTGAAGTTTTAACACTAAACATATAGAGAATACCCATGACCCCCCCCCCACCCCCGGGGCGGGGCCAATTTTGACCCCAGGGCCATAATTTAAACAAACTTTGTAGAGGTCCACTAGACGATGAATCATGCCAAATATCTAAGCTCTAGGCCAAGTAAGTTCAGAGGAGAAGATTTTTGAAGTTTTAACTATAAACATATAGAGAAAACCCATGACCCCCCGGGGCGGGGCCAATTTTGACCCCAAGGCCATAATTTGAACAATCTTTGTAAAGGTCCACTAGACGATGAATCATGCCAAATATCTAAGCTCTAGTCCAAGTAAGTTAAGAGGAGAAGATTTTTGAAGTTTTAACTATAAACATATCAAGTATACCCATGACCCCCGGGGCGGGGCCAATTTAGACCCCAAGGCCATAATTTGAACAATCTTTGTAGAGGTCCACTAGACGATGAATCATGCCAAATATCTAAGCTCTAGGCCAAGTAAGTTCAAAGGAGAAGATTTTTGAAGTTCACTATAAACATATAGAGAAAACCCATGACCCCCCGGGGCGGGGCCAATTTTGACCCCAAGGCCATAATTTGAACAATCTTTGTAAAGGTCCACTAGACGATGAATCATGCCAAATATATAAGCTCTAGGCCAAGTAAGTTCAGAGGAGAAGATTTTTTTAAGTTCTCACTATAAACATATACAGAAAACCCATGACCCCCCGGGGCGGGGCCAATTTTGACCCCAGGGCCATAATTTGAACAAACTTTGTAGAGGTCCACTAGACGATGAATCATGCCAAATATCTAAGCTCTAGGCCAAGTAAGTTCAGAGGAGAAGATTTTTTAAGTTTTCACTATAAACATATAGAGAAAACCCATGACCCCCCGGGGCGGGGCCAATTTTGACCCAAGGGCCATAATTTGAACAATCTTGGTAGAGGACCATTTGGTGATCCTACCTACCATATATCAACGGCCTAAGCCTTGTGGTTTGGGAGAAGAAGATTTTTAAAGTTTTTCCTTTTGGTTGCCATGGCAATCAGAGTTCTGCATGGAATTGAATTCTTTGAACAACTTTGATAGAAGACCACCCAAGGAACATCCCTATGAAGTTTTATTAATATTGGCCCAGCGGTTAAGGAGGAGATGTCTTTTAAGTAAATTGTTGACGCACGACGCACGACGGACGCCGGACAAAAGGCGATCACAAAAGCTCACCTTGTCACAAAGTGACAGGTGAGCTAAAAAGATATGTTCACCTCTGAACGATCCAAAAAACACCTTTGCCTGCCTCAACATGAATTCTCCAACTCTCTGCACCGAACCCTTCTGCTCACTGGGTCGCTGTGTGTCCTCCAACATGCATTCTCTTTAGCCAGTGTGATAGGAAGAACCACTGCATTGATTGCAATAAAACTACTGGGAAGTTAGGCAACCTGAAAGAAAAACATTTGAAATAAAAATCCATCTTAGTCAGTCTTTGCCAATCTCGTACACCAGAGTGATAAATCGAGAAATGCTTTATGCTTTAGATTTATCATTTATTTATCAAACCTCTGATGAATGAGAATGGTCTTTGCAAAAGTTGTAAACTTTTACAGGATATAAGCGCTCTGGCTCGGTCTAAATAGCAGGATGAGGGACCCCCGCTGCCCTTTTGCAGCACTCTGCTGCCTTTTTACTACACCCTGCTATGCCCTTTTGTTTGACAGAGTAAGTTTTCAGAAATCGGTATAAACAAATAAATGTACATAATTTTGACACTGAAGTAAGAAAACAGCTAAGATATTCATAACAAACTATTTAGTATTTAAAGTAGATACAGCACATTTTAAATAAAAATTGAACATTGGCCCATGCAAGTGCTGCAATTTAAGGCTCATTCAATGTGCATCTAAAGTGCCCTTTCTGATGTATCACCTTGCCCTTTTCAAAACCTGGCTGGAGCACTGGATAAGATGAGTCATTATGACCTTATACATGGTCAATCATACAGGAATGACGCTTCAACGTTATGTTGACCTACATTCAACATTTTTATAATAAGAAATCTCACTTCACTTCTTTTGTGAATTTTGTGTTTGAAAAACAGCATTGAACTTTTGAGAAACAAACTTTAACTCCATAGGTAATTGTTAAATTGAATTATTATTGGTATTAATCATGATTTCATATACATGTGATTTCGAGGGGCAAGTATTAACAGGTTGTGTAAGCAATATCAGACACTTCCGGAGGTTGTTTTTCTGTATATCTGTTTGTTTGCACAATATCTCAATTAAAATTGGATGAAATTTCCTGACAAAACTCTTTAAGACAATACGGTAGTCTTAAAAATGTTCAGATTCTGGCATTCAACGAGTTAGCCTATGCCTGTTACTACCAATACCGATACTTTTTGACATTTCATGCAAGGCTTGCTCAACTGATAAAGGCTTTCTTAGCAGAGGTCTGGTTTAGTCTGAAATAATAGACTTGTTATACGGAATTCTTCCAATCCCATAAGTCTTAACGGGTTTGTGCAAAATCCAGGGGGTTTGAAAAATATTGAAATTGTATTTAGTGAAGTATTTTATGTTTGAACTGGATAATAAAGGTTTATATCTATATTAAGTGCAAAGCTTTCCAATAAAACAAATCTTGACTGACACAGACAACAATTATGCCAAGCAGAACAAATCGACACTATCATAATAACTCGGCCACCTGTGACAAGCTTCGAGATAGACCACATAAATACATGCACCATGGCCAAAGTGTTCCGATTGATGTAAAATTGTGAACTGCAGCCTTGCATGTATATATCATTATGTTTTGACAGAATGAAACGAAGAAAAACCCATCAAACTCATAGTACTCATTGGATATTTATGTTTTTGTGTACGGAACTAATATAAAATAACATTATCTGGTAATATTTCTTGTTTTTATGATATTTTATAGACTCAGTATGCTTTAACCCGGAATCCCGATCGGAATTACTACCCACTTTTGGTACAAAACAATTTGTATGTGAAGGATTTGCCATATCAAAAATCGTAAAAAAAGTATTGTCAACATACAATTATTTGGACTACAACTTAGTCCACCTAAATGGCCGTCAACCAGTCTTTTGACAATTTTTAGACTATGGCAGACTGGTGACACATGAAATGTCAAAATAATAAAAAAGTATCCCTGATCGCTCATTATTGTAGCTAGACTACAACTCAGCCATGGTCGAATTGTTCCAATTGTTTTAAAACTGTTAACTGCAGCCTTGCAGGTGCCTTTTAAGTATATTTCATAATTTATGACAGAATGAAATGAAGAAAACCCATCAAACTCATTATTATTTGTTGAATATTATTTTTTTTATTTACGGAACTAATGTTAAATAACATTATCTCGTAATTTTTCTTGTTTATATAATATTTTATAGATTCAATACGCTTTAACCCGGAATCCTGATCGGAATAACTAGCCGCTTTTGGTACAAAACAATTTATATGTGAAGGAATTGCCATATCAAAAATCGTAAAAAAAAGGCAGTCAACATACAATTATTTGGACTAATGTCTGGTTGTCACAGGTATTACTGAAAAATTGTTATGTGGGTTTTCCCTGTTACAGTCCACCAATAGCAAATAGTGTCTTTTATATTTACTTACCAATTTTAACATCAAGAAATCAAGTGTTATCCGAATTGCTCCGTGTCCGAAACAAATTAGAAATACGATTGCATTTAAATCACAGTTATGGACACGTGCATTGGTAATCAAAATACTCAAACATGTTCTTAAGATACTCGTGGCCATACCTCGCAAATTTAATCCTCTATAGAAGCAAAGTAGGGAAGAAAATACAGAAAAAATAATGTCTCGATTTATCAGGGGAAGTAACTCTGATGATCAATGTGACTGGTAGCGCTCGTTACAAAAATTCGACCCCCTACGCAGTGTTCTTACCTTGAAATAGCCGACGAAATAATATGGTTACTGAATTATAAGATGGTGGTAATATCGATCTACACCAAGTTTTATAATAATTTACTTACTTTCTTTTTTTCATGCATAACTTGTTTGTTTTCTTCTATTACACGGAAGTAAACTTACCTTAACCATACTGAAAACTATTTCGAAAACAAACGGCTAGGTGCTGTTAATTTTACCATATATATATATATAAGTATCTATCATGTGTGTTCGGTACGGATAGAAAATCCGACCCGAGTGCACGCGCGTAAGCCGGTAAAGAGGTTTACCGAGTTACCGGCCACGTAGCGTGACCGAAGGACCGATTTTTCTTTCCGTACCGGAAAAACATGATTGATATTTTTTCTTGCATATCTAAAGTTATCAACTTGTGGAAGAATTGAGGTAAAAAACGCACTTTTATACATTTTACCAAAAAGCGCGTGAAACGTTGTTTACTGACGTCATAAAGCGCAGTAATTTTAAATCACTATTGATGTCAAATAGTAACTATTTAAATCGCGTTATTACGATTATTCATTATCTATTTAAATTGATTGCATACTTATAATTGATTGCGCTTTATTGAAATGAAATAATGTACTTTTCATAAACCATACATTAAAAGAAATAAGAAGTAGCGCTTTGTTGCGCATAACTCATCTTACATGGTGGTGTAAGATGCGTTTTTACAGCACTGGTCAAATGACCGGGAACACACGTCCGGTATGCAAGAATACCTCTCTCATAACCGGACCCACATGATAGATACTTATAGTTATATGGTAAAATTAACAGCACCTAGCCATTTATTTTCGAAATAGTTTTCAGGAAGGTTAAGGTAGTTCGCGTAGAGTAGTTCGCGTAGAGTTTTGTTTCCGCAAGTAGTATGCATAACCAGCATAATGTTCAATGAATAATAAACATAGCAACTTTTGTATTCATTCCAAAAGCGTTTACATTTTATATTACTTCAAGCGCAAAACATACTCGATAGCGCCACCACTAGGGCAACAGCGCCACCACTTTTATAAATATGTGCATTTTTCTTTTTTAAGAAGTGCTTATCAGTTTTGTTGTGTTCCGGCATAAGTACTATACATAACAGTTATGTTTGCATGCGTGAGAATGTTCTTACGAGGTGTGTTAGCATCGAAATGTACTTGCTATGCAATCAGATCACAAAATATGCACCAGTTCGATTCGGGAGAAAAGCTCCTGACACCACAGTTTGCACAATATTGCAACGAAATAGTAATCAGCCTACAGTAGTTCTAAGTGTTCTTACACGGTACCACATTCTCCGATTTTCGAAATATGTCCGCTAAATGAAATTATCAAATAAAATATAAATCATACTCACGTTTGTTTATGTAAATATAGGGCACAGCTCCACCACGGAAGTGTCGACAGCTCTTTTTCTTTGCATCACCGTAAAGTGGTGGAGCTGGCGTTTAGAGGTCGTGTAGTAGGAAACCAGCCTTTCTATTATTAAGCTTTGTGAAAAACCATCTTGGTATCCCAGCGTATACCTATTTATAGGCTGTGAATCATATTTACACATAATCATCAATTTGATGTATGATTATTTATATATTACAACACTGACTCTGAGAGCTAAAAAGGCTGTAGGCATGACAAGGGTAATTTGACTTTTTTAGATCACTTGAGCACAACATGCCAAGAAATACCAGCAAATTTTTCCACTTTTCATTTCTACACGAGAGTCAATTTCAGCTACACGTTAACCCCTAATTGACCGAGAATCTGACCATGTGTTTAATCATGTTATCATATCTAGGGAGTTGCTGTAGTTTGGGTCAAGATTTGGAAGAATGTATTTAATTTTGCCCATAAAGACGGGAAGAAATATCAAGTGTTAGACGTAATTACAGAGTACTTAATTTAGTAAAACTTATTATTTACTTATTCTTAAACAAAAATAATCATGTTGTTTTTAATGAGTAACATTATTTTTTTAGACATATGACAGATGTTAATGAAAATTGTAAATGAAAAACCAACTGTTTGGAATGAAAATGTAACCTATATTACATTATATATGAATCTGACCGTCTCATAGGTCGAATTATATGCTTTACTAAGCGTATGGATATTGATTTTAAAATGTCAGATTTATTGGGTTTGCATTTGAACAAAACACACACTCTTATTATTCATTTTTAAAGCTTTGTTGTTTTTTCACAGTAAAAAATATTGTGTTCGTAAGTATACGTATACCCCATGCAAAACTTGAAAAAATACATCAACTGAATCTCCGAATGTTAAATTTACTTCAAATTTGTTCATATCATCATGAACTCATTCTGAGGCGTTTAAAATGCATTTACGTATAACTGATTGCGATTTGTTTTTGCAATGTTTCAATCTAGAATATTGCTTAGTTTTGTGTTCATCTGGCATTGTCTTCATACCGTGACCGGTGAAAGAACATATTTTGATCCCCATAAAATCACGACAATGGTCGCTGTCCTTGAGTGACTCCTTTTCTGTAAAATATTGACCCCCCCCCCCACACACACACACCCCAAATAATAACATGACTCCCAACGATCGTTACTGTAAATAGGTATTTAACCCCACCGAACAAAACCGACTACGTTGGTCATTTAATACGTGTGATCTTAAGTCTGAGTAATACAGGTGGTAATGCTGCAGCTATTGCTGTTGATAATAACACTACTGCTTCTGCTATTGCCACTGTCAACACCACCGCCACCACCACCACAACCACCACCGATGATGATGATGATGATGATGATGATGATGATGATGATGATGATGATGATGATGATACCCCTAAAACTACTGCCGCTCCTGCTGAATTGTTGTTGTTGTTGTTGCCACTTCTACAATAACAACAGCTAATAATATTCCTTCTACTAACTATCATATAACTTCTACTGATGCTGCTTATCTCGCGTTAATCAACTCTATGTTGCTGTGAATGATGGAACTAAGCTTTTTGTATCAATGCGAAGACCCTTCATTCATCTATTTATAATGAGCGCAAAGTACAATGAACCCTTAAAGGGACTGTACACCAGATTCGCACCAAAAAATGTTTTTTTCTGTAGCGAATCTCAGGACAATTTTCTAATGGAATGTGTTACGCTTTGATATCATAATTGTAAAAAAGTACCAAAATGTAAAAACAAAAATGTGTCGGAGACCGAGTTCAAACCTGTGTCGCCAAAATTGCAGTCCAGCGTCGTATCCACTGAGCTACGACGGCTTCCTCTATTAATTTCATAATTAAGCTATACATGTACCTCGGTTATATCACGCAATAACACCGACTAGCCAATCACGCATAAGGAATGAATTCTACCTGGTAGACATACCCAGTAATCTTTTTAATGGAAAAATACGAAATAACTGCTGAACTTAAATAAATTGTGAATTATGTGGTACTTCAGTTAGTAAGTTTCAATGCATAGTACACATCGATGCCAAGTTTATGTCAGTTTTCGACAATTTTCTCTTTTTTCGCTATTTTATCATACGGAGTAGAGCCCGTTTAAGCAGATTTTCGACATCCACAGATAAACAACTCCCCGGTATCATTTTATTAAATATACATGAGTCATAACATTTTGAGCCAGTAATCGATAAGTTTGACTGGGGTTCGTGATTCTATTTGGGTCAAAATACATCCTCACGCTGGCCAAATCCTAATAGCCTCTTATGGAACAATCCCTTAATCAAGTTATTAAATTAAACGACTTGATTACGGTATTGTTCTATAAGAGGCTATTAGGATTTGGCTGGCGTGTGGAAAATATTTAGCTGTTGGGGAACTAAGAAATATAGTTAGTATATTTGTACTTGATGTTTTCAATCTTTAAACATAATTCAAGAGTGTGGTTTAGATAGTTAAATATTGTTATTAAGGAGATTGTTCATGAACAATATCAAAGATGTAATGCTTAGCTTAGTTAATTAATAATTATACTTTTTATAGTTAAGAAAATCATGTCAATACTTAATAATAAACTATTTTTGAAATTTTTGTTTTATTTTTGACAAGTGTCGTAATAAACAAAATGAGATGAAGCGTTAAACCTAAGAAACATGCACTATAGAAAGATTTTTCCGAAAAATGACCAAACTCCTGAATTTCATGCTGGTCGTAATGGCCATTAAATAAAATCAATTAGCTGTTACAGCAGATAACTGATAAAAATTACATAGAGAACCAAGTCAGCCCTTTAACCCTTAGCACAAAACCACTGAATGGAACATAATGCATATGCTGCTAAAATCCAGGTATATGCTGGCACAGGGGTTTCCTTCTTAATCGAAAATTGGATAGGATTTCTTGGCATGGATTAAAATTGTACAGAAAGGAATTATTTCAATATCAGAGAGTTAAAGAACGCAATATAAAAAGCAGAATCTGCAAATAGTTTCAAAATGAACGCGTACTGAATCAAATAAATACATGTAAGGCCGAGGACCGATAATATCTAATAATATCTACATGTACTTTGTAGTTAAGAATAGAATCTGGTTCATCGCATTCAGAGAGGTTTATTTCCCGGAAATAAACTCTGAGAACTCGGGAATATATGGATCGTATTATGATGCAATTAAAAGCTAAGTATGCGTAAGATATCAAACCATAATGTTTTAAATTAAATTTTAATGCTTTATTTTATCCAACAATCAATTTATTTTGGTGATTGAAGTTCATCCATAAGAATATTTCCTATGTTTTTAATAGCTTAAATCGCTCTTACTTTTTATTTTCATTGAAATTGTTAGTTTGTCCTTGTGTTTGTAAAACGTGTGTCGACATAAGACCATTCTCTTGGGTAAGTACATACTAACAACATTTAACCAGTACTAAATGCAGATAAGTATACACTTTTACCATTCAAATCAAATCGCCTAAAGCTATCGATCTACTACAATTTGTGTCATTGTCATGTAATGCCGAATGAAACGGAAAGTGTGTGAATATTTCTCACTTTGTCTCAGTAATTTCAGACCAAAGTCTTGAGCATGTAACATATGCATATTTAAAACCACTGATATAGATGAGTACTCTGTTCATTTTGTGGCATTGGTTGATGGCATTATTAAGATACATGTACATCAAACATACAGGGATTAAATAATATTCGGGTGATTCGATCCAGATGTATTTGTCGTTGTAGAAGTAGGCCTTACACATAAACCTAATTAACATGTTCAATGCATTTATTTGGGATGCATTTGGTTAAGCTGGCATACCCTGGAAGTAAATTAAATAAGCCTTAGTCAAGTTTGAATTGAAGTGTAGATATTACTAAAATTCATTAATGATTTATCCGTGGCAGTGCATTGTTTATAAAAACCAAAGCTCCAGATAAGGTTTAATGTGATATTTAGAATTACTCCATACCTTATACGTAACTATTTGGCGTATTCCACATTTCAAGTGACTTATACTACATGATCTAATTGAGAATCAACATAAAACTCTTAAAGTTGAGCTACTCATATACTTACTTATATACTATCTTTAGATTTTTATGTTATAATTTAATTTAATAATTATTTTTTTACAATTACATGACTATACTCACATAACATTGCAGGCCAAAGGCCATTCAACGCTTCTAGCGTTTTGATTTTAATACAATACTTATCCTTACTACGAGGTCTATCTCGAAGCTTGCCGGTCCACTATCTTGAACCTTACCGGAGAAAGCCGAGTTGTTACGGTTGACGCCCAAATGTTTTCGCGCATGCGCTATGTAAAATGTTCGTCACGTATTTGCTTTAATGGCGGCCGTAAATGTGAGTTTTGATTTTTTTAACACAATTCAACAACTTTTCAGATCAGCATCACATTATGTGTGTAATCAGAGACATTTAGGAAATGCAAAACCATATTAATTGAGTTTAATATTTGAAAATCATGTTTCATTTCCCGTATAATTTCATGATCCTGTTAGACCTGTTTATTACGCTTCTAACTGCTTTCGTTTTACGTGTATGTATACTGCTCAAACTTTGAAAGTCATTATCCCATTAAGACCTCCAAATAAACAATTACATATGTATATACATACTGGTTAGAGAGGTGAAAATAATAGATAAGTTATTAAATGGAAAAAGGCTTAGAATTAACAAAATACGTTCTGATTATATCGCATAGATTCTACTGTACTCATTCACGGTAGTCATTCTAAAATGCCGTCCAGGCTTTTTTTTTTAATAACGGTAGTCATTCTAAAACTCGTGAAAATATGTTTTTCTATGACACACGTGAAATAAAATACAATCTTACACTGAAATAAACAAATATCGTCTATCTCTTAACTGGATCTTTGCCCTGTATAATGAAGTATTAAAACTTGGTTCATGTAATTGTAATGTAATATGTGGATAGAGGGCAATAGGGATATTATGCAGGCCAATAAAAAATAAATAATTTACGTCGTGAAAAAATGTGGTGGCTATTTCAACATTTTCTTAAAGATGCACTCTCACAGATTGAACGTTTTGACAACTTTAAAAAAATTTTTTTTGTCTTGGAACGACCCAATTTATATCAAAATATATGGAAACCAATGATATACGACTGCTGACAAAAATCAGATTGCAGATTTAGTTTAGTTAAAAAAATGTGTTTTTCTTAAACCGTTAGTAACTCTTTTAGCCATAAAAGATAAATTTTCGATGGAAATATGAAAATCTGCGATCTAATCTTTTGTCAGCAGTCTAATACCACTAGTTTGCAGATGTTTATGCAAAAACATGGCTCATTCCTAGACAATAATAAATAAGTTGGCAAACAGTAAATTTGTGATAGTGCAGCTCTTATTTTAATGCTAGTAATTTCAATTTGTTTAAGATCCGAAGGGGACTTTTGTAATGTAAGTAATACTCAGTGACTTGTTTCTTTTACCAGGTATTGAATAAGATCTAATGGCAAAATAATGGCCTCTTATAGAGAATCATTAAAGGAGAAGGAAGCCCAGAACTGGGTAAAGGCCGCCCTCGCCCTCAACATCACCAAGGACGGATTACAAGATTTTCTGGAGGACGTACTGACATGCGTTCACCAGGACATCTATAGCACCGTTAGAACATCCAAGGGTCTTCCATCCGGGGCAGCATGTGCACATTGTTTCACAGAAAACGTGTTGATGTGCCCAACTCGTGGGATATGCACCAGTACTAGAAACTGTAGATTTCATATCTTTCCTCAAAAACTGTATGCTCCTTGTCCAAATGGGATTTGTGAAGGCGTCCGTGATGAAATAATCAAACATCACAGCTTTTCGGGACCATCATGGAAGAATACAAATGCCGACAAATGGAGCACCATTCCCTGGGAGATAGGCAAGTGTTTCCTGCCTCCTGATGGCTACAAGACCGTGTCCTCCATCAAAGACAGTGACTTTAACGGAGTGATCAGCGTCATGATAAATTGCGAGGATTTCAAAACCAAACTGTCGTTTAACGTTGCAACACAGCAAAATTTATTAACAGAGGTAAACATATTAATCACACTATGATCATATTATACGATTCCGTTGACTTTTTAAAGCTGCACTCTCACAGATTGACAGTTTTGACATTTATTATATTTTTATCTCAAATTCAGCTGATTTCGCACATTAATACATTTAATTTAGTCATAAGACAACTTACTTAAGAACTGCCGGGAAACTAATTTTTTACTAACGCTTTTTTCCATACAACATCTCACTGTATTATCATTATATCACTGGTTTCCAGACATTAACGCAAACATTGGCTCACTCCCAGACAAAACATAAAATCGTGGCCTAAACGGTCAATCTGTGAGAGTTCAGCTTTTAAGAATGTTCATAATAAGTGTAGAATGTTTCAGTATTCACTTAAAGTTGCTCTGATTATTTTGTACATTCGTTACTCTAATCCAAACAACCAAGAAGTCTTAAAGTGCATATATAGTTTAGTTACTACATATTGCATGATAGTATGCATTTCAATTTGTGCCATGTTCACCACAACTACAAGCTATGTTAGTCAAAACTTATTTCAAACATTACATTTAAGGTTCGGGACATTGGTCGACGCGTACGCCATTCCCATGACCAGAGGGTCAAGGACACAGAACTAGTGGACTTCCTGTTCAAGCTACGCACCCTGCTGGAGGATAAGACTGAACTAGCAAACCGACCCGTGGCACAACATGCTGTGGAACAGCTTAAGAAGGTACAAATTTACATGATAGCGGACTAAACAGATTATACAGGTATGACTTTACAAGAGAGATGGCAAAATTGAACTAGCATACTGGCCCAAGGCACAACAAGCCGCGAAACAGATTAAGCAGGTATGGCTTTCCATGATAGAGGCCCTAGGTACGAAATGCCGTGGAACAGAACAAAAAGGTATGGCTTTCCATGATAGATGACACAACTGAACTAGTATTCCTACTCAAGGCACAACATCCCATGAAACAGATTAAATAGGTATGCTTGTACATGATAAAAACCACAACTGAACTAGCATACCGGCCCATAGCACCACACTCCGTGGAATAGTTTAACAGGTGACTTTACAAGATAGATGACACAACTTACCGGCATACCGGCCCTAGGCACGACATGCCGTGGAACAGATTAAACAGGTTTGACTGTATGCGATAGATGACACAGCTGAACCAGCATACCGATGTAAGGCACAACACGCCACAGAACAGGTATGAGAAAGGGTATGAGTTAACATTTACTTTTTTGCATTAAATTTGGTCGACGCGTGTAGAAATACATAGTAACTTGCTGGAAGAGTACTTTTAAATGATAACGTGTGAACTATTTTTAGTGTAGTTCAGGCATGAGTATTAAAAATAATTTTATTATGCATGGTGAAACTTCGCAGACGACTTGACTGCCAACTTCTGCACATGTGTGCACCCGGAATTGACTTATTATGTTATGGGACACAATTAAACTCAAAAAACGAACAGATATGAACTCATATCCTAGAGGACATAATGAAACTATCATACCGACTCGAGGGTGCGAGGCCGTGAAACAGCTGAAAAAAGGTATGATTGCAAGTGTCCTTTTTAGCTCGACTATTTGAAGAATAAGGAGAGCTATACTACTCACCCAAGCGTCGGCGTCACCCCTTGGTTAAGGTTTTGCGTGCAAGCACACATAGGTTAATATCTCAGCAACTACTTCAGGTTTTGCATTGAGACTTGATACAATAGTACTCAACCATCCAACCTACTCAATTAACCAAGTTAGATAACTCTAGTTTGCATTTAATGCAAATAATAGGCCTTTATTTTTTACTAAGAAATTCTGGATAAGGTGTTGCGTGCAAGCACACATAGGTTAATATCTCAGCAACTACTTCAGGTATTGCATTGAGACTTGATACAATGGTACTCAACCATCCAACTTACTTAATTTATGAAGTTAGATAACTCTAGTTTGCATTTAATGCAAATAATAGGCCTTTATTATTTGACTTAGAAATTCTGGTTAAGGTTTTGCTGCAAGCACACATAGGTTAACATCTCAGCAACTGCTTGAGGTATTGCATTGAGACTTGATACAATGGTACTCAACCATCCAACCTACTTGATTTATGAAATTAGATAACTCTAGTTTGCATTTAATGCAAATAATTGCCCTTTATTATTCGACTCAGAAAATACTTGTTAAGGTTTTGCATGTAAGCACACATAGGTTAATATCTCAGCAACTACGGATGAATTGCATTGAGACTTTATAAAATGGTACTCAACCAATCTACTTAAATAACCAAGTAAGATAACTCTAGTTTGCATTAAATTCAAATAATGGCCCCTTTTTATTCAACATAGAAATTCTGGTTAAGGTTTTGCATGTAACCACTTTTAAGTCAATGCTTCAGCAAATACATCATGTATCGCATTGAAACTTTACACACAGGCTCCCAACCATTTATCCTTCTTATTTAATCAAGTAAGATAACTCTATCTTTCATATTATATAATTTTTGCCCCTTTATTATGCTTCTTAGAAATTCTGGTTAAGGTCTTGTTAGGCCTAAAAAAAATATATTGGTTCGGGTTACCCGACCCTACCTACGGAATAGGCGCCGACCCTACCGTTTTTATAGTCAGTTGGAAAAAAAAATAAAAATAAAAATTCTTTCTTTTGGTGCTTTTCAATATGTAGTTTAAAACCTTAAATGCTTATATAGACAATAACTTTAACACCATTCTCCAATGATGAAAATGGCATTCTTATATAAAGTCTAATAAAAAAAAAAAAAAAAATAAATAAAAAGCCTACCTACCCTACCTATTTTTGAAGAGGATGTAACCCTAACCAAACATTTTTTTAAGCCTTAGCACACATAGTACTGTAGTTGCTGAGATATTATCCTATGTGACATAGGATAATATCTCAGCAACTACTTAATGTATTGCATTGAGACTTTATACAAAATGGTATTCAACCACCCAACCTAATTGAATAATCAAGTTAGATAACTGTGTTTTGCAAATAATGGCCCTTTATTATTACACTTAAAAATTCTGGTTAAAATTTTGCATGTAACCACATTTATGTTAACATCTCCGCACATCATGTATTGCATTGAAATCTAATCTAACAGTGATTCATGCATGTTTCGCCAAAACTTTTCAATCCTTACACTGAAAAGCGGCGGAATAGTCGAGCGCGCTGTCTCTGTGACAGCTCTTGTTTTATAACAGATTCGATAAACTCTTGCAAAGATATTTCTGTACTCTTGTGTAAGAGGAGCGATTGGGAATTATATCGAGTGGACTACCTTTTGTGCGGATCAGGTATGCGTTTATTGAATACAATTTAGAATAGTATGGTTTGACCTCGTCACCGGACTTAAGACCCTACTTGACCTTGCACCTAATCAGATCAACGGACTTTAGTGTAGGTGGGGGCCTCTATTCGACCTTGCACTTAATTATATCAACGGACTTTACTGTAGGCGGGGGGGGGGGTCCTATTTGACCTTTCACTTAATCAGATCACCGGACTTTAGTATGGGTGGGGGCCCCTATTTGACCTTCCACTTAATTAGATCACTGGACTTTAGTGAAGGTGGGGTCCCTATTTGACCTTCCACTTAATTAGATCACCGGACTTTAGTGAAGGTGCGGGTCCCTATTTGACCTTCCACCTAATTAGATATCACCGGACTTTAGTGAAGGTGCGGGTCCCTATTTGACCTTCCACTTAATTAGATCAACAAACTTTAGTGTAGGTCAGGGCCCTATTTCATCCACCTACAGACAAAGCGAAAACATTTTTTCCTTCACAGGACATTGCGACAGGTAAACACTGGAAGTAGGTGCGGGTCCCTATTTTACCTTGCACTTAATTAGATTAACGGACTTTAGTGTAAGTGGGCGTACCTTTTTGACATTGCACCTAATTAGATCACCGGACTTTCGTGTACGTGAGGGCCCCTATTTGACCGTGTGCCTAATTAGATCTCCGGACTTTCGTATACGTGAGGGCCCCTACTTGACCTTGCACATAATTAGATCACCAGACTTTCTTGTACGTGAGGGCCCCTATTTGACCGTGCGCCTAATTAGATCACCGGACTTTAGGACTTCAGTGAAGATGGGGGTCCCTATTTGACCTTGCACCTGATTAGATCACGGGACTTTAGTGTAGGTGGGGGTCCGTAATTGACTTTGCACCTGATTAGATCACGGGACTTTAGTGTAGGTGGGGGTCCGTAATTGACTTTGCACCTGATTAGATCACGGGACTTTAGTGTAGGTGCGGGTCCGTAATTGACTTTGCACCTGATTAGATCACGGGACTTTAGTGTAGGTGGGGGTCCGTATTTGACCGTGCACCTAATTAGATCACGGGACTTTAGTGTAGGTGGGGTTCCGTAATTGACCTTGCACCTGATTAGATCAGGGGACTTTAGGACTTCAGTGAAGATGGGGGTCCCTATTTGACCTTGCACCTGATTAGATCACGGGACTTTAGTGTAGGTGGGGGTCCGTAATTGACTTTGCACCTGATTAGATCACGGGACTTTAGTGTAGGTGGGGGTCCGTATTTGACCGTGCACCTGATTAGATCACGGGACTTTAGTGTAGGTGGGGGTCCGTAATTGACTTTGCACCTGATTAGATCACCGGACTTTAGTGTAGGTGCGGGTCCGTAATTGACTTTGCACCTGATTAGATCACCGGACTTTAGTGTAGGTGGGGGTCCGTATTTGACCGTGCACCTGATTAGATCACGGGACTTTAGTGTAGGTGCGGGTCCGTATTTGACCGTGCACCTGATTAGATCACCGGACTTTAGTGTAGGTGCGGGTCCGTATTTGACCGTGCACCTGATTAGATCACGGGACTTTAGTGTAGGTGGGGGTCCGTATTTGACCGTGCACCTGATTAGATCACGGGACTTTAGTGTAGGTGGGGGTCCGTAATTGACTTTGCACCTGATTAGATCACGGGACTTTAGTGTAGGTGGGGGTCCGTAATTGACTTTGCACCTGATTAGATCACGGGACTTTAGTGTAGGTGGGGGTCCGTAATTGACTTTGCACCTGATTAGATCACGGGACTTTAGTGTAGGTGGGGGTCCGTAATTGACTTTGCACCTGATTAGATCACCGGACTTTAGTGTAGGTGGGGGTCCGTAATTGACTTTGCACCTGATTAGATCACGGGACTTTAGTGTAGGTGGGGGTCCGTAATTGACTTTGCACCTGATTAGATCACGGGACTTTAGTGTAGGTGGGGGTCCGTAATTGACCTTGCACCTGATTAGATCACGGGACTTTAGTGTAGGTTGGGGTCCGTAATTGACCTTGCACCTGATTAGATCACGGGACTTTAGTGTAGGTGGGGGTCCGTAATTGACTTTGCACCTGATTAGATCACGGGACTTTAGTGTAGGTGGGGGTCCGTAATTGACTTTGCACCTGATTAGATCACGGGACTTTAGTGTAGGTGGGGGTCCGTAATTGACTTTGCACCTGATTAGATCACGGGACTTTAGTGTAGGTGGGGGTCCGTAATTGACTTTGCACCTGATTAGATCACCGGACTTTAGTGTAGGTGGGGGTCCGTAATTGACTTTGCACCTGATTAGATCACGGGACTTTAGTGTAGGTGGGGGTCCGTAATTGACCTTGCACCTGATTAGATCACGGGACTTTAGTGTAGGTGGGGGTCCGTATTTGACATTGCACCTGATTAGATCACCGGACTTTAGTGTAGGTGGGGGTCCGTATTTGACCTTGCACCTGATTAGATCACCGTACTTTAGTGTAGGTGGGGTCCCTATTTGACCATGTATCTAATTAGATCACATGACTTTACTATAGGTGGGAATCCCTAATTGACCATGTACCTAATTACTAGTAGATCAGCGGAATTAAGTGATGGTCGGGGACCCTATTTGACCTTGCATCTAATCAGACCAACGGACTTAAGTGTAGGTGGGAGTCCCTATTTGACCTTATTAGAAGCGAGGCCAAACCAAGGTTGCGTACCGATGGGTCACGACCCATTACAGACCCATGACACAAATCGTCAACTGGTCTGAACCATCCCACGTCTTAAACGTACGAAGTGGTGGCCTCGAAATTATTAAGTCGTGGCAACAACATGCAAGTCGTGGGAACGAGTAATTTAGTTGAGATCCCGAGATAAAAAAATAGTTTTATTTACACATGTCACCTTTATGACAACGTGCATACACTTTCTGATGTAGTAAAACTGTTTTCTGTTCAATTTTGTCTTTATAATATAAGTTTATAGTTTATATTATTTTGTAAAATAGCCTTTGAATTATTGGATGCTTAATGTCGATCTGTTTTGTTGACAGCTGCAAACAGACGATTTCAAGATCAGTGCTGAGAACGAAGGGGAGATATTGAAGGAAGGTAAGAGACGCTTTTGATCAAATTGACGTATATGGATATGGATGAAACTGTGTTTGGTGGCTTATGTAAAGAGCTAGCTTGGGGCTGTGATGAGTAGTAGGGTGTAGGTCACTGTTTCTAAGAAAGAAAAATGGTTTCCACCCACTAACTTTCGTTAAGAAAGATAAGATAGTGTTAAAACTCTGCATTTCTAGCACACCGGATAGGCATTTCCGGTGACGTCAGCCGTGCTGGAATATAAGTATCATGTGTTTCCGGTACGGATTGAAAATCCGACCCGAGGGCACGCGCTTAAGCCGGTAACGAGGCTTTCCGAGTTATCGGACACGCAGCGTGCCCGAGGGTCGGAATTTTCGATCCGGACCGGAAACACCTGATTGATGTTTTTTTGCATATCTTAAATTATCAATTTGTGGAAAAATTGACGTAGAAAACGCACTTTTGTGCATTTCACCAAAGCGCGCGAGTACTTATATATTTAATTGCGCTTTATTGAAATGGCATAATTTACTTTTCATATTCCATACAAGAAAAGAAATAAGAAGTGGCGCGTTGTTGCGCGTGACTCCTCTTACATGGGCTGTGTAAGACGGGTTTTTTCCACCACTGGTCACATGCCCGGAAACACGTCCGGTATGCAAGAAAATTCCATCTGGCACCCCTGCCATGCCAGATGAGTCACGCGCTGTGACGTAATACTTTCTATTTCTTTTATTATACACTTAATGTAACTATAATTATGAGATTTCAATAGAATAGTGCGATAAACATAAACTTTACTAAAATATACCTTCAAAACAAAAAGTAACCCTTATAAGACGTGATACTCAGAAACTTCTTGACGTATGCCGTGAATAAAACTTACTGCGCGTCATGCCGTGAGTAAACATCATCGCACGCCCTTTTTGGGAAAATGTACAAGCATGCGCTTTTCCATGTATTTTTTCACAAAATATTGTTATTGAAGCTATGCTAGAAAAATGTCTATCATATGTGTCGGTTCCTCGGTTCCAGATCGAAAAATCCGACTCTCGGGCATGCTGCGCAGCCGGTAATTCGGCAAGCTTCGTTACCTGGCAACGCAGGTGCCATCGAGTCGGGTTTTTTTCTATCCGGACGTGTGTTTCCGGTCATGTGACCGGTGCTGGAAAAACTCATCTTACACCCCCCCATGTAAGATGAGTCACGCGCAACAACGCGCCATTTTTTATTTCTTTTATTGTATAGTTTATGAAAAGTATAGTTTGCAATTTCAATAAAGCGGAATCATAAATATAAGTATACAATACTATTAATTAAATTTGAAAAGAAATAATCGTAAAAGCGCTATTTTTAAAGGAACTATTTGACGTCGATAGTGATTTAAAATGACTGCGCTTTATGAAGTCAGTACACAACGTCGCACGCGCTTTTTGCTGAAATGTACTTAAGTACGTTTTCTACGTCAATTTTCCCACTAATTCATAATTTTAGGTATGCAAGGAAAAAAATATTGTTTTTCCGGTCCGGATCGAAAAATCCGACCCTCGTGCACGCTGCGTGACCGGTAACTCGGAAAGCCTCGTTACCGGCTTACGCGCGTGCCCTCGGGTCGGATTTTTCTATCCGTACCGGAAACACATGATAGATACTTATAAGAACTCATACAACTTTTAACTTATACAACCATTACACTTTTGCTGCCTTTCTTCTTACCAAGCGTCTTGTGATATTTCTGCTTCTTATCACCTGTACCAAGCGTCTTGTGATATTTCTGCTTCTTATCACCTGTACCAAGCGTCTTGTGATATTTCTGCTTCTTATCACCTGTACCAAGCGTCATATGATATTTTTGCATACCGGACGTGTGTTTCCGGTTATGTCACCAGTGCTGGAAAACCCCGTCTTACACCTCCTATGCTAGATGAGTCACGCGCATCCACGTGTCACTTTTAATTTCTTTTATTGTTTGGTTTATGAAAAAGTATATTTAACCATTTCAGTAAAGCGCAATCAAATATATAAGTATGCAAGACTTTTGATTAAAATTGGAAATAAATAATCATAAAAAACGCGATTTTCAGAGTAACTATTTGACATCAGTAGTTATTTAAAATAATTGGTTGTCCGGTTAGCGCAGTGGTAAGCGCGCTCGCTTCTCACCTAATCGACCCGGGTTCGATTCCCGGCTTGGGCGCATGTGAGTTTGGTTTGTGGTCACCAAGCCGGACAAGTGGGTTTCCTCCGGGTTCTCCGGTTTTCCCCACAACACAAGACCACACTCTCGCGTAATATCGCGCCAACGAGAGTGATTAATATAATGTTGTAATAACTTGTTTCACAATCGTTGTAAAATAAATATGTTTAAACTAAACTAAAATAATTGCGGTTTATGACGTCAGTAAACGATGTCGCACGCGCTGGTTCGTAAAATGTACATAAGTGCGTTTTCTATATCAATTTTACCACAATTTGATAATTTTAGATGTGCAAGAAAAAATACCAATCATGTTTTTCCGGTCCGAATAGGAAAATCCGACCCTCGGGCACGTTGCGTGGCCGGTGACTCGGCAAGCCTCGTTACCAGTTTACGCGCGTGCCCCCGGGTCGGACTTTTATCCGTACCGGAAACTTGTGATATACTTATAATGTTGCTTCTAATCGTCTTATGATAATGCTGCTACGTATATTCTGCAACAAGCGTCTTGTGATATTGCTGCTACTTATATTCTGTACTAAGCGTCTTGTGATAATGCTACTTATCTGCTGAACTGAGCGTCTTGTGACAATGCTGCTTTTTATTGTCTGTACCAAGCGTCTTGTGATAATGCTGCTTCTTATCTTCTGTAACAAGCGTCTTGTAATAATTCTGCCTCTTATCTTTATGTACCAAGCGTCTTGTAATAATGCTGTTACTTATCTTCTGGACCAAATGTCTTGGTAAAGGCTGCTACTTATCTTCTGTAACAAGCATCTTGTGATAATGCTGCTTCTTATCTTTGGTCCCGGACCTCTTGTTAAAGGCTGCTACTTATTTTTTGCAAAAGACATCTTTTGATAACTCTGCTTCTAATCTTCTTTACAAGCGTCTGTTGATATTACTAATCGTCTGCATCAAGGGTCTTGTGATATTGCTTATCTTTTGTACCGAGCGTCTTGTCACAAAACTGATTCCTGTTTTCTCACCAAGTGTTTTGTGATAATGCAAACGTATATGTTCTTATTTCTATGTTTTTAATGATATATCTTTACATTTACTTCAGGATTACGACTACGTTTGGCAAACCATTACCGAACCACTTTGGCCGACATGCCGATATCTCCCATTCTCGGAGAAAAGAACGCCAAACTCAGGAAATTCTACGTGGCACCGAAAATTGTGGAGAAAGATCATCGAAAAATCGGCAACAAAGAAAGCGGTCAAAAAATTGCAAAATTTTCAGATGTTTTCATTAAAGAAATTCAGTTGCTCAGAAATGTTTTCCTTGTTGGAGAACCGGGCAATGGCAAATCTACATTCTCCGTAATGTGTGCCCTGGAGTGGACTCACCAGTATTTACCAGCGGAGGAAAACGTCGGTATTAAAACAAGCTTTGTCGACCCAGAATTCTTCAAAGAGTTTGCATTTTTGTTTCATGTCACCCTACGAGATTCAGGTAAAACGTGTGACCTAGCACAAATGATCAAGGATCAACTTATACGTAAAATCTACCACGAGAAGGATGCCGATGATGGTTACCGGCTATTACAGACGGTGCTGGAAAGTGAAACATGTTTAATCATAGCTGACGGCCTCGACGAATGGACCCATCCGGAAAACGTAAACTGTACGTGCAAAACTGAGGAAAAAGTCATCCCTTTCCGAAATTCGGCCAACAAGGCCACACTTCTCACGACAACGCGTCCCTGGCGACTGTCACAGTTTAGAGTGCAGGATTCAAAGATCGACAAATATCTTGAAATAGAAGGAGCTGCAGACACAGAGCAACTCGTGGAAAATATCATCAACATTCTTAATGGGGGAAATAAGGATGGACGGACACCAGAGGCTTTCATGGACATGGCGTCAGAGAAGGATCTTGAAGGATTATTGTCAGCACCTATCAGTATCACCCAGCTCGTGTGCCTGTGGTTCGAGGGCAAATCGTTAACCGATTCAAAGAGTGACATTTATGCTGGCGTGATAAACATGCTATCATGTAGACTTAGTTATATGCAAAGCGGGATTAAAATTCCGAAAATTGAACTGCCATCTGTATTAAAGGAACACGAATGCTTCGTGCAAAATCCCATGGTTTACCTTGCGCTGGCAAAGTTAGCATACACAACTTTATATTCAGAGTGCAAAGATTCGTCTGTTGTTTTCAGCAACAAAACAGTCAACGCTTTGTTAAGCAGGGAGCAGGTTGAATTTGCATTAAAGTCCGGCTTACTCACGGAGAAGAAATCCAACTCATTGATCAGGAGATCATCTCACTTTTCATTCTTTCATAAAACACTTCAAGAGTTTTTAGCGGCTCTTCATTTATGTTTGAATGAAAACGACTACAGTCAGCTATCAAACAAGTACGAACAAGATAATAAGGAAAATATCTTGGGAGATGTTTCTCAGACATTTATTTTCATATGTGGAATGAAGCCCGAGCTCGGTGTACAAATGTCTTCATGGATCAATAGTTCTATACCACCATGCCAACCATCATTCTACAGTGGAGAGGCTGAACTACTTCAGAACCTGATTCTCTCCGGGAACCGTGAAGCCAGGGCGAACAACTATGGTGACATACCGCTCTATCTCGCACGCTTCTGGATTCTGTTACATAGTGACCAGGATGTCGTAGTGTTAAAAAAGCTGATGATGATAAACAAGGAACGTATTCAGTCACTAGACATCAATGAATGCAATGATCAAATTAATGGGGAAGAGCTGCAGGAGGTGATCACATCCTCCTCCGACTCCCTCAAAGCAGTGACACTGTGGTACCGTGATGGGCAGTATGACCTGTCCCAGTGTCACAGGCTGGAAGATCTGGATATACACGGAGACAATACAACACGTGTGCAGGTTGATCCAACACATATTACAACATGTGACTTAGTTAGTGTATCATCGAATGTTGAAATGTACATATTTAGATTATTTAAACACGATCAAAGGTGGAGTAAACTACAACGTGTTAGGTTACATAGCGTTAAGAATGTCCAGTTACTTGTGGATACACTACCAAGTCTCCCTCCGTTACAAAGCCTTGAGATAGATATTGCAGATCTAGGTGAGCTCCACCTCCTCCCTCCAGCCTCCATCACCGATATTACACTTAAGGGTGTGACAATGACAGCGGGGGCGGTGCGGAGTCTGATAGAGACGATGAAGAACATACCACACACCATTACATGCGACATGGTCGGCTGCACGGTGAAACCTGCCAGTGAGATGAAAGACATCCGAGAACATATATACAGTTCGCCGTCATTCAAGGTTCTCGAGGGTGACGATAGGTGGAGTCTTTATTTCAGATTCACCAAAATGTGAACAATAAGTTAAGTGTTGGCATCGATTATGGGAATTCATATTTGATGAAAAACAGTGAAACAATCAATGGGGAAGTGTCATTCTATTTATAGATATATATGTTACTTTTCCCGGAACTAATTATTATCACCACTTTCTATGTGTATTCAGTTAATTTGATTTATTTTGTGTATTTGCATGCATCCTAAAATAGGTTTAACTGTACACAGCAATGTCGTTGTGGCTGGTGTTATTAAATATATCGAACTTGGATGAAAACTTTCTTTTTTAATTATAACACAAACGTCCGTAATCAACACGTGCAATAGTCGGTTCAACTTGATCGACTTTTTAAAGAAAGAATCCCTTAATAAATTAACAAATTTCCTAGTTTAATGTGATATCATTTGATAAATGTAAAGTACTTACTTCGCCACGGCGACGATGTCGATGATGATGATGATGATGACGACGACAACGATGTAGACGTCAGTGATGATGGTGATTATGGTGGTGGTGGTTGTGACGCTGATGATGATGATGATGTGATAGTGATGATGATGATGACGACGGCGATGGTGGTGCTGGTGGTGGTTGTGTTGATGATAATGATGATTATGATGATGATACTGATGGTGGTGACGACGGCGAAAACAACGACGACGATGATGATGATGATGATGGTATTGTTGTTGGTGATGGTGATGATGGTGGTGGTGGGAGGATGATGGTGATGATGATGATGATGAAGATGATGGTATTGTTGTTGTTGGTGGTGGTGGTGGTGATGGTGATGGTGGTGGTGGGATGATGAGGATGATGATGATGATGATGATGATAAGCTAATAGTATATGACTAAGATATCAAATTTAAGGCTGGATAATAAATGTTTACTTGATATTGAAGTAAGATACGTAAAAATTATACAACACACTCATGATGTTGGCATAAGAAGTGCGTTATATCAAAATGATCATGCAAGGCAAAGTATTTCTTATTTAAGCAAAAGTCAGTAAAAATGTTTTTGTCTACAAATACACACATTACGGTTGTAGATTTTAGCAGGCTCCGAAATGCATCTGATAGCATTTATATGAATATATATTTTGGTGACTGTCGGACACATCTACTACCAGACCATTTCACTACCAGAAGGCGGACACATCTATCACCTTACTACTATTTACGAGGTATATCTCGTAGCTTGCCGGAGATGGCCGAGTTTTTACGATTGACCTGGCGTCAAACCACACAAATTGCAGACACAGCCAACGTTCTTCAAGAACCTTATACAGTTCCATGTCAATTATTATTATTTAATATATAACAATTTAGTCCTATCATTTTATTCTTTAAATTTGACCGTTTTATAAGAAACATCAACATGTTCACTATAAATGTATACTTATAGCAATTCACCGATTTTTTTTTATTGAAAACAAATTTAAAGTGACACTCGTATTTAATATCAATACATACACGTGTATAAAAAAACACATTAATCTTGAGTGATACACCTTTAACGACTTCTTAGATAAGGCATATATGGATAATATTGATTACTGGTAACAAGATTGCGTCATCGGTGAGGTATCGTCATCGGTGGGGCGTCGCCCATAGCGTCGTGGCGAGGTGTCGTCATCAGTGAGGTGTCGCCCATAGCGTTATCGTCGAGGTGTCGTCATCAGTGAGGTGCCCCCAATAGCGTCATCGTCGAGGTGTCGTCATCAGTGAGGCGTCGCCCATAGCGTCATCGTCGAGGTGTCGTCATCAGTGAGGCGTCGCCCATAGCGTCATCGTCGAGGTATCGTCATCAGTGAGATGTCGCCCATAGCGTCATCGTCGAGGTGTCGTCATCAGTGAGGCGTCGCCCATAGCGTCATCGTCGAGGTGTCGTCATCGTCGAGGTGTCTTCATCAGTAAGGTGTCGCCCATAGCGTCATCGGTGAGGTGTCGTCATCAGTGAGGTGTCCCCAATAGCGTCATCGTCGAGGTGTCGTCATCAGTGAGGCGTCGCCCATAGCGTCATCGTCGAGGTGTCGTCATCAGTGAGGCGTCGCCCATAGCGTCATCGTCGAGGTATCGTCATCAGTGAGATGTCGCCCATAGCGTCATCGTCGAGGTGTCGTCATCGGTGAGGCGTCGCCCATAGCGTCGTGGCGAGGTGTCGTCATCAGTGAGGTGTCGCCCATAGCGTTATCGTCGAGGTGTCGTCATCAGTGAGGTGCCCCCAATAGCGTCATCGTCGAGGTGTCGTCATCAGTGAGGCGTCGCCCATAGCGTCATCGTCGAGGTGTCGTCATCAGTGAGGCGTCGCCCATAGCGTCATCGTCGAGGTATCGTCATCAGTGAGATGTCGCCCATAGCGTCATCGTCGAGGTGTCGTCATCAGTGAGGCGTCGCCCATAGCGTCATCGTCGAGGTGTCGTCATCGTCGAGGTGTCTTCATCAGTAAGGTGTCGCCCATAGCGTCATCGGTGAGGTGTCGTCATCAGTGAGGTGTCCCCAATAGCGTCATCGTCGAGGTGTCGTCATCAGTGAGGCGTCGCCCATAGCGTCATCGTCGAGGTGTCGTCATCGTCGAGGTGTCTTCATCAGTAAGGTGTCGCCCATAGCGTCATCGTCGAGGTGTCGTCATCGTCGAGGTGTCGTCATCAGTGAGGCGTCGCCCATAGCGTCATCGTCGAGGTGTCGTCATCAGTGTGGCCTCGCCATAGCGTCATCGGTGAGGTGTCGTCATCAGTGAGGCCTCGCTAAAGCGTCATGGGGTGTCGCCGATTACGTCATCGGTATGGTGTCGACCATAGCGTCAACGGTGATGTATCCCACATAGCGTTTTGCTGAGGTGTCGCCAATAGCGTCATCAATGAGGTGTCGCCCATTGCGTCATCGGTGAGGTATCACCCATAGTGTCATCGGTGAGGTATCACACATAGCGTCATCGCTGAGGTGTCACCCATAGCGTCATCGCTGATGTGTCGCCCATAGCGTCATCGGCGAGGTGTCTCCCATAGCCTCATCGGTGAGGGATCGTCATCGATGAGGTGTCGCGCATTACGTCTTCGGTGAGGTGTCGCCCATTGCGTCAACGGTGAGGTGTCACCCATAGCTTCAACGGTGATGTATCACCCATAGCGTCATCGGTGAGGTGTCTCTTTCGGTGAGAAGTCGCCCATTGCGGCTTCGGTGAGGTGTCGCCCATAGCGTCAACGGTGAGGTGTCGCCCATAGCGTCAACGGTGAGGTGTCACCCATAGCGTCAACGGTGATGTATCACCCATAGCGTCATCGGTGAAGTGTCTTCCTCGGTGAGAAGTCGCCAATTGTGTAATCGGGGAGGTGTCGTCCATTGCGTCATCGATGAGGTATCATCCATTGCGTCATCGGTGAGGTGCCTTCCAAAGCTTCATCGGTTAGGTATAACCCATTGCGTCATCGGTTAGGTATCACCCATTGCGTCATCGATGAGGTGTCGCCCATAGCGTCATCGGTGAAGTGTCGTCATCGGTGAGAAGTCGCCCATTGCGTCATCGGTGAGGTATCTCCCATTGCGTTATCGGTGATGTGTCGTCATCGGTGAGGTGTCGTCATCGGTGAGGCGTCGCCACGATACGTCCATCGTGCCATAAAAGAGATATCACTCCCTTGCTGGCAAACTCCATAATCGCTCTGTTGGGCAGACGGGTCTGTGGGGATGTTTTCTGCCAAATCAAAGACTTTCATTAATGTTTAACAGTATGTCCATGCTAACATCTGGATAACCATCATTATCCTATGTAATAACAACAATATTAGTAGTAGAAGCAGCAGCAGCAGCAAAAGTACCACTGTTATCGTCATCTTTATCACGTATTCAATCGTAATTATAATATTAATCAACTTCGAATATAATTGTATCTTACATCTTTGTTGCATCAATGATATTCCAGCTATTGAATCCAACTATGTGTTGTTAAATTTATACCATAGCTGCTCACTGGCGCAGCATCACTGCAGTTACTTCCGGTTGCATGGAGGGACACTTCCGGTACCATAGACGCTGAAACATGTAAACTATGCGTGTACTTACATATTTCACCAGTCTATCCACTTGTCAAGACATTTACTATTCCCATTCTAGATATTATGATCAATCCCAATACAGACGAAGCAACCTACCGTTATCATAAAATGTCTGCACAAATGTGCAATATTATATAATTTTATATTAGTATACACGAAAGTGAGATAAACATTTTCTGCTACCCGGGTTTGGTTAAAAAAATCTTGGGAAAAATGCTGGCACCTTTTACACTCTCACTGTAAATTTTCTAAAACCAACAGAAAATGCCGATATTCGTGTTTTTCTTACATTAGGATTGTTTAGATGATTAACCATCAACATCCGTTAAAACTAAAGATACAAAATATATATTTTTGCTTAAAATACTTTTTTTTGCACAGAAGTAAGCGAAATGGAACTTATGTTTGGTTGTTGTTTTGTCGACGGCAGTTGGTGCGAAGAAATACAGGTGCGTGGGAGTACGTCAAGTAGTCGGGGAAGATATATCAGCGACTATACCATGGCCTCATACGATAGCTGTGATCCTGGGAATATCCTTTAAAATAAAAACAACTGCATCATCACCACCAAAACCATATTCAGCATCTATTTCTAATCATCAGTATTATAATTTTAATCATTAAGTTTTAATCATATTTTAATTTTTTTAATTTCTCGTGTTTTTTATTAAAGCAGGAGTGCTATTTCAATAAATGATATTTTCCTTCCGTTTATTTTCCTCTTGTTTTTGTTTATTACGTACCATGGCAGCTCACGGGTGGAGCGTCACTTCAGGTGACAAGGGCACCCCCCCCCCCCAACATTTGTGCACTTAAGAAATAAGCTTTGCAAATGATAAGAAAAATCAACTGTTGGATATCTTATATATATATAATTGTAAATGACTCAAGTTGGGACTAAACTACTCTGCATGTCCTTTTAGAATGACGATGTGAACGGTTTATTTACTCACAGCCATTGCAAGAAAAACGCAAAATCAATAGAAACGTGTCGGCATAATCCCACAAAACATTTCATTTTAATATCAGCCGGGTTAATGAATGGAAAACACACAAAACATACCTGCAACAGGTAAGTTGGTGCGATGGCCGCCACTTTGAAAGGTCCATGTCTCGCCTCCCGCCTTCCATTGAACAATATACATGCAGGGCTGACCAATTAACGTACATGGCTGGTCGTACAGTGCAATGATACCTATGTATAGGATAGGTCACGAGTAGCCGTTTAATATGGAATTTATCAGCGAGGGTAGCGAGTTGATAAGTCCATACCAAACGGCTACTTGTGATCTATCCGACCTAGACAACAGAAAGTGTATTGCTTGTTTTTCAGGCCGACTTAGACAACAGAAAGTGTATTGCTTGTTTTTCAGGCCGATACCATACATTTGCGTGAGAAAAAAATGTCAGGAAAGCACAGGAAACAAACATTTCTGTAGTATTAAGAACGTCCTTGTAACATAAGTAGATGCACGATTTGCACGAGATTTACCAGTTGAAACATCCGACAGAAAATCAGTTGTGTGTGAGATTTATCAAACACTTTGCAGGCCTATGATTGGCCGGCTGGAGGTAGCTGTGCTCTAATACTTGGTGATGCACTTTATTGGAAGAAGAAGAAGAAGAAGAAGAAGAAGAAGAAGAAGAAGAAGAAGAAGAAGAAGAAGAAGAAGAAGAAGAAGTAGAAAATATCGCTCAATCCTATAAGTTGACGTGCCAATGGACTAAAAGGCATTGTTTGAATACAATGGCATTTTAACACGTCTTAGTTTTGTTGTGATACTTGAATTAAGAGTTAGAGCTGTCCTGACGGGGCGTAGTTGACGTTTGTATGTAATGTATTCGAAACACCCTACAATTATATTTTTGTTAAATACATTGAGACATCTTTTATTGAAATAGTTTTTAAAGTTGCATACTGCAATGTGGACCATTGATACGTAGGCAGGTTTAAGATCAGACGTGGCCAGGGGCGTAGCTAGACCAAATACGATTTGTAGGCCCGTTCTACTAGGGAAGAAGTGTTTAAAAAATAACCACTGTTTTTAACAACACACAGGCGGTACTACAAACTAATTCATTATCAACTAATCTGGTTAGATAAAATGCACGTACCGAGGTGTAGGTTTGAGAGAGAGAGGGGGTGCATATAGGGAATATTAAACAGGAGAACTCCGACATGCAACATTTTGAAAAACCCAGTGAGATCGCTATATATATTTATATATGACATGTGACTCATATTATATTTGTCATGTAGAACATAACTAAACTCACATTTCATATGTAACCGCCATTAAAAAATCGTTTAAGTTAATCATTGGTTCCCCATACCTGTCAAAATGTAAAGGTGTATTTCGACATGTAGTGAACTGCACAAATTGTTACTCGATTCCACGAACCCTCCCTATACAAGCAAAAAGCTATACAGTGCATATATTCCAAATACACAGTGACATTTTTACACTCCATTTTCAAATCTGTCATAGAATTTTGGAGTCTAAGGTCAATTTTCAATGAATGCAACTCGAATCGTGCAACATCAGTTCTTTACATTTGGCGCTTAAATCCTATCCGCTCTGCAGGCGAACACTGTATAACGTCGCTACATTGAGAGACAGTTCTAGCACCGCTATATACATATCTAATATCCGGTTACTAATAGGTACGAAGAGTCATAATTATAGATTGACTGAATGAGATATAGTAAGTGTATATGAGAATAACCATTCATCGATGCATTTGTACTTCTTCGTTTTGCCCCCTCCGCAATGATATTCTTGGAAATTAAGTCATGTAAATACATGCTGTAATGTTGGACTCTGTGTTGAATGCGGTCTTGTGAATTTGCATATTGAACAGGTGTAATTATGATTTACACCAGGTTTACTTGATCGTCCGTTCAGTGCATTCCGACAATTGTCTAGCTTACACTAGCAATCACAATGCCTTTTCATTCTACTACAATAGTATCTGACATGTCAAAGCCCGATTAAAATGTGTCTAGAAAGTCCAGGCAAATAGAAAAGTTTATAGCTCTTTGTTGAGGGAGGCACGCTTCGGCCTCAAGTTTTGTTCCTTGACAGGTTAGACTAACCTGTATGGATATTTTGGGTTCCTTTACTGTTCCCGGGACCAATATTGACAACTTTCCAACATAGGAGCAGTTTGGATCATCGCAAAATACCGAGTCTTTGTCTGCCGACTTAAAAACTTTCAACATCGCTACAGGTTTGTCGCGGTTTATCGCGACATACTTCTTTGGAGTTGATTTAATCCCGACGGGCTCGATGGCAAAGCTCCGTCCATTTATTCATATATGATCCCGAAAGGTTACCGAGACTAGTAAAATGTTATCGACAACCCTTCTGTAAAGCATCGGGGCTGTAGTGGACGGTAGCTATAATTAGATCACACACAATATACGATGTAGGTTTTCGAAGGAGGAAATAACATAAAAAGTACCTATACTAAATTCAAACTACTAAATTGTATACTGTAACGTTGTTTTACAAGTACATAAACTTATTTTAAAATCAATCAAACACGTATTTTGCGAAGATATTATTTTTAAACACAACGATGCAAAACTGAATTCCCAACTTTGTCAACAGTCCTGATGTAAGATCAGTTTAAGTTATGTTACTCAGATACAGTTAAAAATAAATATCGAGTACGTACGGTATGTGAAATATTTGCTGACGTATAGTAATGATTTTAAAACATAAACAAATAATTAAATATGAACAATCGATATGGTACTCTACGAACAATGATTTAAATAAGATAAGCTAACAAGATTGAGCACAGCATATGGATTGCGCATTATCATACATTTTAAAACTTTATAATTAAGCGATTTATAAATAAATTATATTAGATTAATATCTTTAAAAGTAAGAGTTAAGCGCTGATTTTAAACTGCCCGTGCACAATTTATCTTTTTGGAAGCGTTTATCGAATATGTTCATGTAGTATTTATGGAAGCGTTCACCGTATATACTGATGACTCGATCATTCTGTTTTATGGAAACGTACATCGTATATACAGGTGATGTTTTCATGTATTCTTTTGGAAGCGTTAACCGTATATACTGATAAGGCGATCATTTAATATGCATGGTATATCGTATATACTGCGATGTCATCATATAACATTTATGGAAGCGTATAGTGTTTATACTGATGATGTTATCATGCAGTCTTAGTGAAACCGAGTATCGTATATAATGATTATTTAAGGAATGAATTGCGGGGTTGATATCATTATCGGGGTATGAACGCAATTGGGTTGGTCAATGTGTGTGGAGTCCGAAAGGACTCCACGCGTACTTTGACCAACCCAATTGCGTTCATATCCCCGATAATGACATCAACCCCGCAATTCATTCCTTATATTTTCACCAATAGTTCATCATTTCATTCAAGAATTGTTAAAAAAATCTTCATTGCATTTAAGAAAACCTTTAAGTAATCCGTTCTTACCTATTCTGTAAATAAAACGACCCGACTATATCCGGAAACATTTTTTTTTTTCAAATGACGTCACAATAAGGCGGGAAAAGATCAACCACTTGAAATCACTTTAAAAAGTAAAATTTAAACACTTCTGGTACCATTATATTTAAAATAAAATAAACTAACACTTTTAAAAATGTTGATCTATATTTTACGGGACCTGCAGACACAATACAACCAATAACAAGATCAATAGCTTTCATGTATATTGTTATGCAATGAATTACGAACCGAACATATCCGAAGATGTTGCGTTCATCGATTGATAAACGCAATTGCTGAAAGGCAGTTCATTTAAGGAATGGAAGTTGAGGTGTAAATATGTGATCATATACATGTAATCTTTATGGAAGCGTATATCGTTAATACTGATTATGCGGCCATGTAGTCTTTATGGAAGCATATATCGTTTATACTGATTATGCGGTCATGTAGTCTTTATGGAAGCGTATATCGTTAATGCTGATTATGCGGTCATATCGTTTATGCTGATTATGCGGTCATGTAGTCTTTATGGAAGCGTATATCGTTTATGTTGATTATGCGGTCATGTAGTCTTTATGGAAGCGTATATTGTTAATACTGATTTTGTGATCATGTAATCTTTATGAAAGCGTATATCGTTTATACTGATTATGCGGTCATGTAATCTTTATGAAAGCGTATATCGTTAATGCTGATTATGCGGTCATGTAGTCTTTATGGAAGCGTATATCGTTTATGCTGATTATGCGGTCATGTAGTCTTTATGGAAGCGTATATCGTTTATGCTGATTATGCGGTCATGTAATCTTTATGAAAGCGTATATCGTTAATGCTGATTATGCGGTCATGTAATCTTTATGGAAGCGTATATCGTTAATGCTGATTATGCGGTCATGTAGCCTTTATGGAAGCGTATATCGTTTATGCTGATTATGATCATGTAATCTTTATGGAAGCGTATATCGTTAATGCTGATTATGCGGTCATGTAGTCTTTATGGAAGCGTATATCGTTAATGCTGATTATGCGGTCATGTAGTCTTTATGGAAGCGTATATCGTTAATGCTGATTATGCGGTCATGTAGTCTTTATGGAAGCGTATATCGTTAATGCTGATTATGCGGTCATGTAATCTTTATGGAAGCGTATATCGTTAATGCTGATTATGCGATCATGTAGTCTTTATGAAAGCGTATATCGTTTATGCTGATTATGCGATCATGTAATCTTTATGGAAGCGTATATCGTTTATGCTGATTATACGATCATGTAATCTTTATGGAAGCGTATATCGTTTATGCTGATTATACGATCATGTAATCTTTATGGAAGCGTATATCGTTAATGCTGATTATACGATCAAGTATTCTTTATGGAAGCGTATATCGTTAATGCTGATTATGCGATCATGAAATCTTTATGGAAGCGTATATCGTTAATACTGATTATGCGGTCATGTAGTATTTATGAAAGCGTATATCGTTAATACTGATTATGCGGTCATGTAGTCTTTATGGAAGCGTATATCGTTAATGCTGATTATGCGGTCATGTAGTCTTTATGGAAGCGTATATCGTTTATGCTGATTATGCGGTCATGTAATCTTTATGGAAGCGTATATCGTTTATGCTGATTATGCGGTCATGTAATCTTTATGGAAGCGTATATCGTTTATGCTGATTATGCGGTCATGTAATCTTTATGAAAGCGTATATCGTTAATGCTGATTATGCGGTCATGTAATCTTTATGAAAGCGTATATCGTTAATGATGATTATGCGGTCATGTAGTCTTTATGGAAGCGTATATCGTTTATGATGATTATGCGGTCATGTAGTCTTTATGGAAGCGTATATCGTTAATACTGATTATGTGATCATGTAGTCTTTATGGAAGCGTATATCGTTAATGCTGATTATGCGATCATGTAGTCTTTATGGAAGCGTATATCGTTAATGCTGATTATGCGGTCATGTAGTCTTTATGGAAGCGTATATCGTTTATGCTGATTATGCGGTCATGTAATCTTTATGGAAGCGTATATCGTTTATGCTGATTATGCGATCATGTAATCTTTATGGAAGCGTATATCGTTTATGCTGATTATGCGATCATGTAATCTTTATGGAAGCGTATATCGTTTATGCTGATTATACGATCATGTAATCTTTATGGAAGCGTATATCGTTAATGCTGATTATACGATCATGTAATCTTTATGGAAGCGTATATCGTTAATGCTGATTATACGATCATGAAATCTTTATGGAAGCGTATATCGTTAATACTGATTATGCGGTCATGTAATCTTTTTGGAAGCGTATATCGTTAATGCTGATTATACGATCATGAAATCTTTATGGAAGCGTATATCGTTAATACTGATTATGCGGTCATGTAGTCTTTATGGAAGCGTATATCGTTAATGCTGATTATGCGGTCATGTAGTCTTTATGGAAGCGTATATCGTTAATGCTGATTATGCGGTCATGTAATCTTTATGGAAGCGTATATCGTTAATGCTGATTATGCGGTCATGTAATCTTTATGGAAGCGTATATCGTTAATGCTGATTATGCGGTCATGTAGTCTTTATGGAAGCGTATATCGTTAATGCTGATTATGCGGTCATGTAGTCTTTATGGAAGCGTATATCGTTAATACTGATTATGTGATCATGTAGTCTTTATGGAAGCGTATATCGTTAATGCTGATTATGCGATCATGTAGTCTTTATGGAAGCGTATATCGTTAATGCTGATTATGCGGTCATGTAGTCTTTATGGAAGCGTATATCGTTAATGCTGATTATGCGGTCATGTAATCTTTATGGAAGCGTATATCGTTTATGCTGATTATGCGATCATGTAATCTTTATGGAAGCGTATATCGTTTATGCTGATTATGCGATCATGTAATCTTTATGGAAGCGTATATCGTTTATGCTGATTATACGATCATGTAATCTTTATGGAAGCGTATATCGTTAATGCTGATTATACGATCATGTAATCTTTATGGAAGCGTATATCGTTAATGCTGATTATACGATCATGAAATCTTTATGGAAGCGTATATCGTTAATACTGATTATGCGGTCATGTAATCTTTTTGGAAGCGTATATCGTTAATGCTGATTATACGATCATGAAATCTTTATGGATGCGTATATCGTTAATACTGATTATGCGGTCATGTAGTCTTTATGGAAGCGTATATCGTTAATGCTGATTATGCGGTCATGTAGTCTTTATGGAAGCGTATATCGTTAATGCTGATTATGCGATCATGTAGTCTTTATTGATAAATGAGTATCAGCAATAACAGTTGTACAACGACAGAGTGTGGGTCATAAAAAAGCAACACTAAATTAGCCACATAGAAATATATCTACATTCTATATGCTATTAATATCCTTAAATTTGAACTTAAGACATGTAGCTAGCTTTTTTCTCTTCTGTTTTGTAACAGTGACCTTGACCTTTCAATAATGTTACACAAACTTAACATGCAGACAAACATTTAATACAGACTTTTTGAAGGTGAATGAATCTAACTCAAATACTTTCTATGTTAAGTATAAAACTAAAATCCATGTTCTATACGCCTAATTCTTAATATTTCAAGACACATAGCTATGCTAGGCGTAGCCACACACAGCTTCTCACACCGCGTGACACTTGCTGATAACCGTATTGATATATGAGTGACACAAGATGCCGTGCTTTATAATGCAATATTTAACTAAATCAAAGGGTCATAACTCTACACAAACTGGAGGCTGTCACAAGCATTACCCCTGGCATACTGTTAAATATGCTGGCAAACATTTCTCTAATGACGTTGACTATCATACCATCGGAGATATGCGCGGCGGTGGTGTTAGTAGTTTATACTCCGTGTCCTGGCGTAAGCACGTTGAAGGGTCCCAGAGTGACAGTTCAACCACCGCACACCTTTCCTGGGAGGTTCACCAGTACTAAGTGCCTTCACCTCTGCAAGGAAGTACAACTTCTGTACTTGCCAGGTGCAGTGGTACAGTGCAAAGGTCGTAGAAAGGATTTCATAATCAATCACAACAGAAGCGACCTGTTCCGCCCGGGAATCGAACCCTGGTTGTCCGATTCACAGTCCAACGCTCTACCGATTGAGCTATATATGCCTAAGGCTCACAAATGGCCATAACTCTGCACTTAGGGAGTCGCTCGTCAAAAGATGGCATGCTCTATAGGCCTTCTTAATACTTCAAGGGC